>NW_026058208.1:0-52598 GCF_023721935.1 Panthera uncia | reverse complement strand
TTTTTAATGTTTATTTATTTTTGAGAGAGAGAGAGAGAGAGAGAGAGAGCATGAGCAGGGGTGGGGGACAGGGCGGAGGCAGAGAGAGGGGAACATAGGATCTGAAGTGGGCTCTGTGCAGACAGCAGTAAGCCCGATGTGGGGCTTGAACTCATGAATGGCGAGATTATGAGCTGAGCTGAAGTTGGACACTTAACTGACTGAGCCACCCAGGTACCCAACCCACTTTCTACTTTAAAATAGAAGATACAGGCAGGCAGAAAAGGGGGCTTAGATGCCTGACAAGAGTCCCAGTTCAAGGGCCTCCTATTCAGCATATCAGGAGCTTCTCAGTGTCCCTCAATGGGGACATGGCTCCTCCCTCATAACAAAGGCTCATGTTTTTAGGACAGTTCTGAAAAAAACCCACCCAAGAAGGACTGTCTTTGCCACTCATTTCATTCCACTGTCTCATCCACCGGCAAACAGAGCAAGGACCTGGGTCTGAAGCTGTCACCTGCCTTAACACAAGATACGTGCCCCAACAGGAATCCTCTGGCACCCCACTCTCGGGTGCTGGCTCAGCAGAGCAGGTCATCTTGGTCACTGGCAGCTGAGAGGTTGCCTCTGTGGCCTCTAGGGGCCTGTGGATGGGAACTGCTGCCTCCAACCCCATGTCCCCAGCAAGGGCCACTTGAGTGGAGCGTAAAGAGGCTGCTGCAGTCAAACAAGCCAGCATAATGAGCGCACTCGTGCTCGGTGGTGCATCAGGAAATTGGCCTTCTTTGCTTTTAACAGGTCATTTCTCCAGCAGTGTTATGATTACCAAAGACAATCAGGGCAGTTGGAAACCTGGAATATTTGTACCCTTTATTCTGTTTGGGCCTCAAGCACCAAACATATTAAGTCCATGCCCTGGAGGGCCCCTCCCCTTCAGAGAAAATGTTTAGTAATTGAAAGGCACTCATTAATTGTTTCCAATTCCCCAGTCAATATTCTAACAATTAACATGATTATTTACTACTTAGTGATGTGCTGAAGATATTACAGTCTTTCTTCTACCTCCTTCTGTTTTCCATCAGGAATGAGTAGCAACATTCAACTATTCATAATATCTGCTGGCAGTCAGTATAGTTTTAAATAATATACATATACATCTATTTTTTTGTGGTTCCATCAACTTTTGGCAGTATTTCTTGACCACCACCTACCACTCTGAGGATCTTACTGTTCCTAACCTACTTCTCTTGTTTTCTTACCCATACTTCTGTTGTTATCCATATTTGCTTTTACATCAAACTATGTAAATTGTGTTTACAGGGTGAGTCTAAAGTTAACAAGCCAATAAGTACCTTTTTTGTTGTAATTACTATCTAAATATTAATCACTACAGAGCCAAATGGTATCATATAATTATTTTTCTTTCTCTATAGGTAAAATATCATGACCCTTGGGACATTTGGAAAAGAATGTTGTTAGTGTCAAGGTCAAATAGATGATTTGTCCTGACACTCAGCCAATGCTCCAATTAGGTCACAATATAATAAACATTTACATGTCACCCATGACTTTGTTATAAAACTATTTTTTCCAAGATATCTAATTGCCTTTTGTTTTTCTTGTTGAAAGAAGATAATAAACTGTTAAAATATCCTCAATTTTTTTCTGCCTCTCAATGTTAGTGTTTCATGGAATCCCTATTTTATCCAAAGACAACCTCCAAGGGCCTTCTCTCCCTGCAGATCAGTTGTTCTCCAGGCCTGATGCAGTTGCCATGCTAGGACTTTCCTTTACCACACTGTCCAGTTAGAACACTCTTCCTTACTCATGGCTTTCTTTCTCCCTGCTTTTGCTAGACTTACTCCCTTATTTTGCCAAGTAGATAATTTCTGAGTCCCTGTGTATCTAAAAAGGTATTTCACTGCCCTACCCACCCCACCCCCACACACTTGATTGACAGTTTGGCAGGATGCAAAATTCTAGATCAAATTAAACACAGTTCAAAATAATTTTCCCTTAGAACTTCGTGGCATGAACTTACCATCCAGTGTTGTTGATGCCACTGATTTTTGTTTCAAAGCAGGCTAATTGATTTGCTAGTTTGCTTCACCCTGAAAACTTTGAGGGTCTTCTCTTTATTCTGACCTTTCTGAGTTTGGTCAAATTATTTATGTGTGGATCTTTTTCCTTTTATACTGCTCAGCAGTTGATGAGCCCTGTCAGACTGAAGACTTGTACTTGTCTTCAACTCTTAGAAATTTTCCTCACGATTAAAAAAAAAAATACCACCCTGTATTTTATAGTTTAAATTCTGGAACTACTACTGGTCATATGTTGAATTCTGGATTGATTTTTCCTTTTCATTTTTTTCCCCTCATGTTTTCTGCCTACCTTTTAGCTCTATAGTTTGGAATACTGCTTTGTTTTTATTGTGAACACTTGCTACTAATTTTTAAAGTTTTTAGCATGATTTTTTTACTACAAGAGTTCATTCTTTGACCATTTATTATATTATTCACCCTATTCTTGTCTTGGATACAATGTCTTCTCAGTTGTCTATGAAGGCATAATCGGATTTTTTAAAGTTATCGTTTCCTGAAATAGCTCCTCCAGAGTCCATTATAATTATTTTGGTCCTTCTTTTACATACTGCTCTTCTTCCTCTTGTTTACTACTCATTCATATTCTACAATAAGAAACAAGGCTGATTATTCTAAGTAGTTGGTGATAAAATGAAGGAAAATTTCAGATTTTCATGTTTGTGGGCCCTACTCTCAGGTTCCTAAGGAAGCTACACTCTAGCATTTACTAAGGTCAAAGTTACTTGGCAAAAATTCAAAGCATGGGGTCTATTTATGCCCCCAGAACACATTATACATCTTCTTTTGTTTTAAAAAAAAAACAATAATAACCAGAAAGAAGCATTCCAAACATAAAGATAAGAAAAAATTTTAAAACCTGCTTGATTCCCATGATATTAAAGTCATACAACCTTGAACATATTAAAAACACAAGATAAAGTCTGCAACTTTCTGGAATGTCCTTCATCATGGTGGTTGGTAACTCTTTTAAATATTTTTTAAGTTTATTTATTTATTTTGAGAGTGAGCTTGGGCAGGGAAGGGGCAGAGATAGAAAGAATCCAAAGAGGATCCACGCTGTCAGCACAGAGCCCAACACGGGACTCAAACTCAAAAACCATGAAATCATGATCTGAGCCAAAATCAAGAGTCAGATGTTTAACCAATGGAGTCACCCAGGTGCCCTGGTGATTTTTAACTCTTTATGTGAAAGGAAAACAAACAAACAAAAAAAACCTCTGTACCAAATGTTCTTTCCCTCAAGCACTGTCTTCCTTATGAAAATTGTGTATCCTAGGCAGCTGTCCTAACTTGGGCTCAAGTAAACTCTTTTCTTTTTCCTTCAAAATTAAAAAAAAAAAAATTAAACATTTATTTATTTGTGAGAGATAGAAAGAGTCAGAGCATGAGTGGGATAGGGGCAGAGAGAGAGAGGGAGACAGAATCCGAAGCAGGCTCCAGGCTCTGAGCTGTCAGCACAGAGCCCGACACAGGGCTCAAACTCACGAACCGTGGGATCATGACCTGAGCCGAAGTTGGATGCTTAATGAACTGAGGCACCCAGGCGCCCCTTTCCTTAAAAATTTTTAAAAAGTCTTCTTCATTTTGCATTGATATTGGTATGATTTCTTTCTGCTACTTTATAGGACTATATAATTATTTTCCCAACAGACCTCTGTCCTGAATTGTAAGGCTGATGGTAACTGTTGTGTATCTGAATAGGATATATTTAATAGAAGGCTTTTCTTTAGGGTGATCAGTGAGGAATAAGCTACCTAAATTCCAGAAGAAAAAATGCTTGGTTCTGGGGCAGCAATAATCCCCAAGAGTCCTCACTCTCTGTAGGTTGCTTGTTCTCTTTATTTAGAGAAAGAGCAGAGTTCTCAGTTTGGGTTTGTTTTGCTTTTTGTTTAAGTTTTTGTTTATTTGCTTTTTAGTCTTGGTGCAAATTCAAGCTACTAGTTGTTCTATAAAGGGAGGCCAAAGAGAAGGGGAGTAGGGGGTGGACTTCTCTCAGCTTCAATCAGTCCTTCTCTCTGCAGCTCCCTCTCACCACTGCCCTCCATATGTATTAACTCAGAGTCCAGAACCTCTTCAAGGTTTTATGGGATCAGCTTCCACCTCTCCTCAAGCCCCGTGGTAGCTTCCTCTGCTTCACTCACCAATCAACACATTCCAATCTTCCCTATTCTGAGAATTTCTTGAAATCATTTATTTATTCACCAGTGATTTCTCCTCCCACACTCTTTACCATCATAAATCTATTCCTTTTTGTGTTTCTCTAAATCCTGAATTTCAGCTGGGACTCAGGGAATAAAGGGAGTCCATGAGTGAGTAGTTTTCACACCCTAAATCAGAAGACCCCAACCCTTCCTTTGGGTGTTTAGACGAGGGGAGAGGGGAGCAGTATTTCCCCTCCCCCAGAGCCAGAGCAGGGGCATCAGTGGACATTGCCCATGGAGGACAGTTGTACCAAACAGAATGGCTCTCTCACAAGAGTCATGAGCCACAGAGGCTATGTGTCAGCAGGGCAAAGAGGACAGACTAGAAGCCCTTGAGAGACAATGGTGAGTCAATTGTCTGAATCAGACAACTGTGAGTCTGTGAGTCAATCGTCTGCAGAATCTGATAAATAATTAGGGGTCACTTTAAGAGGGTAGAAAAGAAGGGGTTAATTTCTAAAACTGGGCAAGCAGAAGTTCATTTCAACATATGTTGGGGATAAGAAAGGAAGTGTAACCTTATATTATAGCCTGAGTTGCTCTTTATAAATTTGCTTCCACAGAAGTGTTAGTAAAGTTCAAGTGAAGATCAATTTTTAGAATATAGAAGTTCACCTCCAGGGACAAATTTTTGTTTGGCACAAGTAATGTGCCTGTTATATAATGTTTGACCCAAAGTGAGGCTAGGATCTTAATATTTATTAAGATTCTAATACATGTTATGAATGTTACATATCTTATTTCATTCAATACTCACAAGAACTCCATGAGATTCACTCATTCCTTCAATCAAGTAAATTTAATGAGAAGCCTACGTATGTATGTCCTGTGCTTGGATGGGGAGTACAATGGTGTATGAAAACCATTGTATCATTGGCCACCACCACTGGCTCACTGTGTTTCCAGTCTAGTGGAGGATGCATACTTAATTAAATAATTACCTAGTTATAAATGCAAAATTATAACTACAAGTTCTATAAAGTACTATGTGATGTCTATCAGAATGCAAAAATGAGAAACCTGACCTTTAATGAGGGAGGACCAAGCAAGGCATCTCTAAGAAAATGACACTTGATCTGAAAACAAACAAACAAACAAACAAACAGAGTTAACCAGTTGAAAAGGAGGAAGAGGCTATTCTGAGTAGAATACATAACATGCAAAGGCGCTGGGATGGAGCGAACATGGCATTTTTAGGTGTATGAAAGAAGAACCATTTGGCAACCACTCTAGTAATAATTATTTCATGCAGTAATCATCATTGGATTCTAATATCAGATGAAATGTTTGATAAGGAACAGGTCTACCTAGTCTCAAAGTATCTCTCATAAGATTTTTTTATTACAAAGGGAAAAATAGTAACATTTCAATGGAGGAACTTGATAGACATCACTTTAACTAAATGACCAAAGTTAATATCACATCAGCAGTAACAGAATACACTGATATCACATGCCTCCTGACATAATGCACTAAGAACACTAAGCGACTTCTATGATATTCCTCCCCCAAATGTATAACCTGTATCTAATTATGAGGAACCATCAGGTAACCCAAAATGAGAGACATTCTAAAGCAGGACTCTAAAAACACCAGTGTCATAAAAGACAAAGAGAGACTGAGGAAGTATTCCAGATTAAGGAGTTGGAAGAGAAATGGAATTTATGTAGAATGTGTGATCCTGAATACTTGAGAAGAAAACATTATTTGCTTTAGCTATAAGTGACATTAATGGGATAACTAGTGAAATTTGAAAGAGGTTTGTAAATTAGAAAACAGGATGAAATTTAATTTTTTTTGATGCCCTAAAAAGTACAGAAGAATATAGAAAGAATGATAAATATAGTAAAATGTAACATTAGAGGAATATGCATGAAGGGTAAACAAGAATTCTTTGTACTATTTTTGCAGTCTTACTTTAAGTCTGAAATTATGTCAGCGTAAAAGATTAAAACAACAGGGGCACCTGGCTGGCTTAGTAGAGCAGGCAACTCTTGATCTTGGGGCTGTGAGTTCAAGCCCCATGTTAGGCCTAGAGCTTACTTAAAAAAAAAAAAGTTAAAACAGCAAAAATATGTGACAGGAGACCCTGACAAGTGGAGCTCAATGAACAAAGAATGTGAGACCACATGCAGTCCTTGATAATTGTGTTAAGATGTTGGTCTTTATCCTGAAAGTGATGGGAAGCCACTGAAAGGCATAGGCAGGTAAATGATATGATCACATCAGCATTTTGTAAAGATCAATCTGGTTTCAGGGCAGAGGAGGAGACTGTAGAGGACCAGAATAATTCATTATAGGGAGGTCAGTTAGATGGGAATGTCATGGTAAAGTGCAACAGAGTGGTGGCAGTGGGCTGGAACACAGCGGGATGGATTAAAGAGCTACTTGGTGGTTAACACTGACAGTGGTTGGGATGGGTTGGAAGCAGGAGAGCAGGGTGAGCACAGAGGGTGGGAGGAACTGAAATGAACTCCCCGGTTTCTGGTTTACACAATTGGATCGGTGACAGAGACCTTCTCTCAGATCGGGAAGATGGGAAGAAGACCGGGTTCGGGGAAGTCAGGAGTTTAGTTGTGGGTGTGTTGAGGTTCAGTTCCCTCTGGGACACCTAGGTACAGCTGTCAGGCAGGCAGCTGCACCTGTACAGGTTTGGAATGGAGGGTAAGAATGAGGCTGAGCTCCCTGAGAGAGCAGGGAGCAGGTACAGAGAGGAGAGCGAGCAGGGCCGGGGGTGGGGGCGCGCCTTGAACACCTCTGTCTGGTGTATCTGTCTGTGTTCTTTCCCTCTTCCATAGGTGACAAATAAGTCTTACGACTGGTAAGTGACAGAAGAAGGACTGAAGTGGAGTCTGACTTCCAACCTGTGCCTTCCCCAGTAAGTTCTCAAAAAAGTGCACGATGTAGCCTTGCTTTTGGTCTTTTTCCAATTTTATGTAAAATCAGCCTGAAGAAATCAAAATGTGCTAAGAAAGAGGCGACACAGAAGAAGAGATTTCCATACCCTCCTGTGTCTGGATGCCCAGTTAACAAGGTTGTTGTTTTTTGTTTGTTTGTTTTGCTTTGTTTGGTTTGTTTGTTTTTTTCACCACTTAGGAAAAATAAAAAGCCAGGATTTCTCGAACAGGTTTCAAAGTTTGCTTCAAGTTTACCTTCAGAAGCACATTGGAAAGGTGTTCTCCTTTTTATTTTAAGTGAATCCTTTGGTGTAAAGAGTAAGAAAAATCTATCCCAGCTTTGGGCACACATTTTGGTGGCTAGGCTTCACTGAGATGCTTCCTCCCTGAACTTTAACATTTGTCTCTTGTCAACATGTAAGAAATGGAGAGAATTGGAGCCAGAAGCAGCCAGCTTAGCTAGGACCCAACATAAACCTGTAGTAATCCTACTTCTTCCTCTACTTCCTCATCTCAGGCCACAGCTGTATAGTTGGAGTGAGGAATTTCATGTATTATTTAGAGATTTCGTGTGTTACCCAGAAATTTCATGTCTAGGATTCCATTGACCTTTTCTCAGTGAAGCAAAGCAAACTCACAACTGTCCTTTGGACATCTCACGAGGAAGTCTATGATAACTCCTGATTTATGAGGTTGGCTGCCAGTGAATCCCTAGGATGGGATGGTGGAATGTGAGAGACCAGCCCTAGAACCCAGTGAACAGAAGTGTCTAGAGTGACGGACTAAAGATAAGAAGCATAATGATATGAGGCACTGAGATAAGTCAGAAGCCCACCTGGTTTTTAGACAGTTTTTAACCTTCATAAGAACATTCCCACATCTATTTGATCTTTCACTGTGCTTTACCAACAGCAAGTACCTGCATATCCATACTTTAGTGTAGTTCTGACCCGAGGTCCAGGACATCTTGCCTAAACTCACAGTTATCTTCTGAAGGAGCAGTGTATTTCTTCGACAAGCAGATAAATCCAGTGTTCATATATGCTGTTAACATAAGGGGAAGCTGGGTGAAAGGTAGACAGAAACTCCATGTACCACTTTTGTGACTTTTCTGTATGTCTAAAATTATTCCAAAATAAAAAGTTTTTTTTAAAAGATGGCATTCCACTATATTCTGGTTTCTATCATTTCTGATGAAAGGAGAATGACAATTCACATCATTTTTCTTCTGTTATGTCACTTTTATGATACGTCATTTCTCTGGCTGTTTTCAATATTTTCTCTTTATTTTTGGTGTTAGGAATTTGTCTTTGATGCACCTCGGCATAACCTTCTTGTATTTAACCTTGGTGTCCCTCTTCTTTCTGGGACTGTGCTTATATAGATTTCACAGTGAGATTTCTTTCTTTTAACTTATTGCAAAAATATTTTCCTTCATTGACAATATTTATAATGGCCATTTATCTTTAAATCTTTGTATGCTAACTCCAAGGATTGATCCGAAATTTCTCTGGGTTTTATTCTGTTTTCTCTCTTTTAAGACTGGGGAACATTTCTTGGTTCTTCACATGTCCAGTAATTTTGAATTGAATTAACCTTGTTAGTGCTATATTGTAGGGATATTGGATTCATTTTTTATTCCTTCAAAGAATGTTGATGTTTTGTTTTAGTGGTCAGTGAAATTGAGTGGACTTAAACTGTGAACTCTGTCTCTTGGACTCAAATCTCACATCTGAGGCACTGGCTTTCTCTGTGGTGCTTGGAGTGCGTCCCTGACATGCATGGCTCATAGACCAACCACAAACTTGGGCAGAGTTTATACACAGAATTTGGGGCTCCTATGCTCTCCTTTCTCACTCTCCAGTCATTGTGGATCTGTGTCCTCTGATTCTTTGGGACAGAAAGACAGAAGGACAGATCTTGTATCAGAGTTTTGTCATCTCATACACACTAACTTCAGTCTGCCATCAGGCTAAAAGTTATTAAAATGGGGATTTCCTCCTTATTTGTCCCTTCTTGAAGGTTTTACCTCCCCTCAGACTTTGCCTTGCCCCCTTCTAGAAGATTGTAGTTATTTTCTGTGGGATGGTGGGATCCAGTAGGAGCCTAATCAGGCATGCTCTTGGTTGCTGCTTCCTGATTGATTCTTGTCTCTCTAGGCCAGTGCCACTTACTACTTAGCAAAAGCATCAAAGAGAAGCAACTCAGACTCTTGGGCTGATTTCTCTGCACTTCCCTTTGCAGCAACATCTTCAAGCCCTTGCTTACTCAGTACCCTTGAACTTCAACTATCATTTCTCAAGCACCATAACACAGCTGAAAACTGCTCAACCTCTCTCTCTTCACAGGTGCCTTTTCTCTTACCCTCAGTCCCTCTTCCCAGACCACTCAGAAATTGGCAAATGCCCCAGTTAAAAATTAGCACAGATTGTCCAGCTTACCTTGATGAGTTTCCCTTCTCTCCTGGCCATCCTGTCCTGGCTGCTTTAGTAGCCACCCACCCCCCCTCCCCAAGTCTCAAACATGGAATTTTGTTTTGTTATTATTCATGTTTTCTGGTTACTCACAACAGTAGGTTTGGTCTTCCATGTGCTAGCTTGCCAGGAATGGAAATGGAATGTGAGCATCCAAGTTTTTAAAATTAACCTACATGATTCACGTAAGCGTATGGCAACAATAAGGCAATTTGGGTAAAATATTTATATAAGGCAAAAATAGTTGTAAAAGTCAGAGTTTTAAAGGTGTAATTCAAGTCAGTGAACTCCATGAAGCATAGTGGATAAGAGCATTTGCTTTGCAGTAGCCAGATCTTCACTCAAATCCTACTCTGCTGGCTCCTAGACAAATTACTTAAGTTCAGGTTTTTCACTTATAAAAGGCAGATAATAGTTCTTACCTCCTCCTAACTAATAGTAGTACCTTAATAGTAATTATGAGAGAACGAAATGAATTACTATTTATAAAACCCTTAGTATAAATATCCATGAGGTATAGATACACTATATATATCCATACACACACACACACACACACACACACACACACACAAGAATACATACTTAGATAGAGGATAGACAAATAGAACAGTAATGCAAACAATACAAAATTGTATGGATGAAAAAGAAGAGAATGCAAAAGCCACAGTATATTATGTATGTATTAGTTTCCTATTGCTGTTATAATGCATTACCACAAACTCAGTGGCTTAAAAAATGCAAATTTATTATCTTACAGTTCTGCAAGTCAGAAGTCCAAAATAGGTTGACAGAACTGTGTTCCTTCTAAAAGCTCTGGGAGAAAACCCCTGCTTTGCCTTTTTTAGATTCTGGAGGCTACCTGTATTCTCTGACATGGGGTCCCACACCCACTTCTGGATGTTGGCCTCCACTTCTGTTGTTGCAGCTCCTTCTCTGACTCTGACACACTTTCTTCCCTCTTCTAAGGGCCTGTGTGATTACACTGGACCCACCCATATACTCCAGGATAATCTTTTTTTTTTTTAGAAGAGAATGTTTTTAAAATTTTTTTTTTAATGTTTATTTATTTTTGAGAGAGACAGAGACAGAATACGAGTGGGTTGGGGCAGAGAGAGAGGGAGACACAGAATCTGAAGCAGGCTCCAGGCTCCAAGCTATCAGCACAGAGCCTGACGTGGGGCTTGAACTCATGAGCTGTGAGATCATCACCTGAGCTGAAGTCGGATGTTCAACCTACGGAACCACCCAGGCGCCCCACCAGGATAATCTTCTCATCTCGAGATCCTTAATTTAAGGACATCTGCAAAATTCCTATTATCATGTAAGGAAACATACTCACAAATTTTGGGGACTAGCATGTGGAAATTTGGGGAGGGGAACATTATTCCACAATATACTACAATGTACCACTGCTATGAATTTAATGCCATTCTTCTTACAACTGAGCTAAGAGTAATCAGATACACTGGCTTTTAGATGACTTTGAGCATCTACTTAAGTTTCATCTTTATCATTGTTAATATGGTCTAAAATCCTTTTAAAAATGGCTTTTTAAACTTCAAGGTAGCTACACATCAGATTCTGAATTGCAAGAGGCAATCATGTCTTAGAGCCATCATTTCAGATATCATTCCTATCAGTTACCCAGGCTTTGCTCTTGACTGAATGGTTTTGAAAGAATTCCTATTGTCCTGCAAGTGTTGGAGAGATGATAAAATAAGAATCATTTGGCCATTACCTCCCTACTTTTTCTAAAAGTGCTGGATAGCTCATTTTTTTCCAGGTAATTTTTTTTTCTCGGACAGACATCTTGGGGTCAAGCAATCAACCACTCTGGTAATTATGCTATTATCTTTTCCTTGCTAGTCTATCCCCCTTTCTGTGCTACCCTCTTCCTTCTATACATGCATCCTCTTCCCCAGGGGTCCCATTAGCCCTTTGCCCACTTGAAACACCATTGTAACAGCTATCTTCCTTTACCAGCATTATCCAAGGACTTATAGCCCCTTCCTTTATAATATAAGTGCACTGGACAGGTAAACTAACCGTTGTAACCATCTGTCACAAAATCAGAGTGGATTAATTCAATAAATGCTATATCACCCTCATATCACATTCCAATGCAGGTTGGTAGGATGTATGGGGGAGCCCTATGTTTTACACAGTTATTCAGGCACCCAGGCTCCTTCCACCTTGAGGACTTATGCTCCTCTGACTCTGTGGAGATAATAGTTGGAGAAAGAGAGAGAAGGTTCACACATGGGAGGGTTTCATGGACCAGTTCTAGAAGTGGCATATGTCACTTCTGCCCCACATCTGACTAGTCAGACTCTAGTCATTTGGCCACACATAATTAATTGCAAGAGAGTCTGGGAAAAGAGTCCCCAGGAGGGAAAGAAAAATATTTGGTGAACAAGTAGCCAGTTTATACAACAACAAATATTATACTATGTTGTATAGTAGAATATATGAGAGAGGATATCATATAATGATATCAATGATATAAAAATTGTATATCATCTATATTCCTGGTTAGATTTTGATATCTTTTAGGATAAAGAGTTTATATCACTTTTTCTGCAGCAGTATCTAACACAGTAGTTGCCCAATAAATGTTTGATGAATGAATCATAGTGTATTGAAGCTAAGAGTCCATGGAGATTTTCTAATCTAAACCCTTCATTTTAAATGTGACGAATCAGAAATCTAGAGATGCTAAGCACTTTGCCCATGTTCACTGGCAGGGCCGGGACCCATTTATCTCACATCCCAGATCAAATGAGACAATCTTTTAAACCAACTTATCTTGTTTCCCAGACCAAATGAGACTCTCTTTTTAACCGACTTATCAGAACTTACACATCTAAACAAGTATTATTTGCCCCTAAGAACTCTCCTTGGGAGTTTTTATACCAGTCAAATACTATTGCCATTTGAAAAATTTATGGAGCTTCTTTGTAGGAATTACTTTCATAGTCTATGACATTTTCTTTAGAATTCCATTAATAGTAGCTGATAAATATTCATCCTTTAAGGATACATTTTATTTTGAGAAACCCAAGTTGTTTGGAGCCCATTTTTATAGATAAAGGTAAGTAGAGGTGATCTGGTCATGTGATACTGGAAAATAAATACAGGTCTTGACCCCAAAAATGGTAAAAGACTGTGTGCCATTTTGTGACAGGCTCTCCTGTATGATTTGCCAACGAGCTTGGAGAGAACTGCAGAAGAGGAGATGTGTGGGCATTTTGAGCAATGGCATCATTGTTGAAAGAAGTGCATGGAGTCCTAAGGTGATGAGTGTGAACAGAACAGTGGCCTGAAATGTACATTCTAATTTGTGTGACACGCCCCCCCATGTCAGAAATACCTGTGTTGCCAAATGCCCATGTTAACTCTTCTAGCACCTTTAATATTCTACTAGGAAACTTAGATAATTTTCAGTCCATCCTAGATCCTTATTCAGAAATCTGCCACAAGATGTGAGGAGAAAGGATTGATAGAAGAATGGGGATGGGCACCTGGATGGCTCAGTCTGTTAGGCATCTGACTCTTGATTTTTGGCTCAGGTCATGATCTAGTGGTTCGTGGGTTTGAGTCCTATGTCAGGCTCAGCCCTGGTGGTGCAGACCCTGCTTGAGATTCTCTCTCTCTCTCTCTCTCTCTCTCTCTCTCTCTCTCAAAGTAAATAAATAAACTTAAAAAAAAAAAAGAAGAATGGGGGAAATGATTTCTAGATAAAACAGAAGTTGGTAACCTGATCCACTCTTGTCATGGGAAATACTCAGGAAAATATAAAAACAAAAGACTGCAAAATGCTAGCAAGTTGACTATGCACTCCAGTCAACCCTCCAGTTCAGGAGCTGAGAGGATTCTAAAAGCAGTCACATGCCCAGGGAAGATGTAAGAAGGAAACTGTTGCCCTCTCCATCAATGAGCCCCAGATCAGAGAGAACTTTCCACCTTAGGGATGATAAACAAACAACCAAGAAGTAACAGGGACCTTCGAGGAGAGTTTGCAACACAAAATAGAGCCCTGCTCCAGTGAAAAGCATCCAGGGCTCTGCCTCAATTACACTATGTTAAGCTGGGGAAGAAGGAAGTCAGAGTTCAGAATCGTTGCTTTTGTTTTGTGCACTATATAAAAATGTTAGCATCAGTCTTATTCCTTTCCACTCACACCTGCCTTGTTTTGAGTAGCTTCCCAGCATTTCCCTGAATGATCCAATTTAAAGACTTTTTCAGTTGCATAATTACACTCTTTTGGTAAATTTTTTTTTTAATTTTTTTAACGTTTTATTTATTTTTGAGACAGAGAGAGACAGAGCATGAACGGGGGAGGGGCAGAGAGAGAGGGAGACACAGAATCGGAAGCAGGCTCCAGGCTCTGAGCCGTCAGCCCAGAGCCCGACGCGGGGCTCGAACTCACGGACCCTGAGATCGTGACCTGAGCGAAGTCGGACGCCCAACCGACTGAGCCACCCAGGCGCCCCTCTTTTGGTAAATTTTGAGCAAGGGCCTGCGCCGAACAGAACTGTTGGGCACGTACTTCCGGGGCAAGTGCTGTTACAGTAAAGGGGATCTTTTCTAAAGTAAACATTCATTTTGGGAAATAGAAACATGCGAACAGGTGGCTGTGACATAATTATCCAACAATTCAACAAAGACCCCAACCTAGAAAGTCTTCCGCTGGCCTCCTCCACCCACACAACCACACATAACAAGAAAGCACCATGGTTCCATGTCCTGGCCACCGTCTCCTCAGGCTGAGCTCTAATGTCTCTTGGAAGCGGTGCTGACAAGAAAAGGGAGGCATGGGCATACGCTGATGGACAGCCTGTCCAACCACAACCCCATGGCCCGACCTGTCCTTCTGCCTCACCCCAACAGCTGATCCTCTTGAAACATGTTTCCCCTTAGACCTTTAGATCATACTTAGCTGAGGAAGTGCTGAGTCTGGCTGCACACTCCTGAAAGGGCAGTAAGTCACAGACACCACGACTGGGCCTTTCACTTTTCACCTCCCCGAAATCACCTCCAGATTAAATGGTCCTCAGTGAACGGTCAAAAGCTGACTCCTCTATCTGCCGGTCCTGCGGCTCCACCTGGGATGAGGGGCCCAGCTGTGCTCTTTTCTGCCTCTCACATCTTCAGAAGTAATAAAGCCTCAGCAGTTGGAAGTTAGCTGTCAATGTTGCTGATGAGGCAGCAGGAAAATTAGAAACCATTTCCCAGCCTATAGCTGTGTTGGACCCAACAAATGCTAACTGGAGCAAAAAGTTGTGGCTGCACACTTAAGTTAGCAGCCAGGACCAAGGCTTGAGGAGCCGGCACATTGACTGAGAAAGGGGCATTTTGAAATAGTCATTATGTTGCCCCAAACTCCTACTTTAGAGGAGGCTTCTCTGATAATTGAGGGTTGTTTAAAATCTGATCTCCTCTGTTAAAACAAAACAAACAACTTAGAAATGCATCAAGCAGATTCCCTAGAGACCAATATAACCCAGAAAATGTAATAATGCAAAGCCTAGGCAGCTGAGTTTTTATTTGTGCCTAGCTTCAGAAAGCCAGACCCCTAAGGGTTCTGAACCCAAGGTTCATTTATTCTTAATAAGCTCAGTTCCAGGGGCGCTGTCAGCCTCCAGCTAATGACACCACCACCAGCAGCTGGGGTAGCTGGATTCCAAAGAAGAGGGAGAATCTAATTGAGATAAGAAATATAAGCATGACTCATGTCAGCATTCGTTAATGTCCAGACCCCACATCTTCTGTTTTTTTGTTTTTTTTTTTTTTTAACGTTTATTTTTGAGACAGAGAGAGACAGAGCATGAACGGGGGAGGGTCACAGAGAGAGGGAGACACAGAATCTGAAGCAGGCTCCAGGCTCTGGGCCGTCGGCACAGAGCCCGACGCGGGGCTCGAACTCACGGACCGCGAGATCGTGACCTGAGCCGAAGTCGGACGCTTAACCGACCGAGCCACCCAGGCGCCCCCACATCTTCTGTTTTTAACAGCTCATTCAGCAGGAATTCTCCAGCTCCCTAAGAGAGAGCACTTCTTGGTGCTAATCAAGATCGCACTGGAGACAGAGGCAGCAATGGGCCCCTCAGTCTCCCGTCCACAGATCTAGTCCCATAGCTGCTTGGAAAAGCTGGTCACCAAACACAGAGGGGGTTTGTCCAGGGTTACACTCCAAACTGGCTGTCTCCTGGTCACGGGAGTCTTCAACCTAGATGATACGTCATGAACTCACATTTCATTCCCTTCCCAGGGATGTGTTTCCTTCCTAATGTATCCAATGCTGCTAGAGCCTTGTGGAATGAAGGATCTGGGGGAACAACTTAGATGTTACTCTAGTCAGCTTGGTCTTGGAAAGCAACTGTCCTAACACAGGCCTTACTCAGATCACCTTCCCTGGGCTGCCAGACTCAGTAACTCGAGTGATCCTCCCTATCCTCTTGGTCAGCCCGATCGGTAAGAAAAGCAAGGCATTTCCAAAATTGTGTCAGCAAAGGAACAAAGAGAAGTTAACTGGCCCACAAGGGAATTATTCTAGATTGGCCTGGGTTGTGTTTCCCTAACAGAACATGAAGAAGGGTTTCCTATCTGAGGATATGCTAAAACAGACAGAGGGATATTCTTGGTAGAAATACCAGGATAGAAATGCTAAATCTAGGAGGCTTCTCTGATTTCTGTTCCCACCTATGTTCAGTCTAGTCCAAGTTCAGAGCTATATGCTCCAGGAAGACCTGGAGTTTTGCTTTTCATTGATCTCGGGATTTTGTAGCTTGACTCACAGATTGAAATCTCTTGTTTGGACATCTCCTTGGGTCTGGGTCTGCAGAACCACTGCCTATCCAACATGTCCACTTAAACATTTCAAATGATCATTGAATTTAACCCAGCCTCAGTGAAATTTGTGATATTTTCTCCAAACCAGGCTCTCTTCCTATGACATCTCCATGGGTATCCCCATCAGCCTCAGAGTAAATTTAGACAGAAATGAGCACTTGTCTTTGGCATATTCCTCTCCATCACCAGACTTCACATCCAACTGATCATGGAGTCCTGTCTATTTCCCAAATGACTCTCAAATATGCCCCCCTCTCCATCTCTCCAGCCACTCTCTCTCTAGCCCAAGAATCTCTCTCTCCCAGTCTTCTGCCAATGACTCCTCTTTGGTCTTCCTACTTTCACCCTTGCCCCTCTGCCTGCAATTCTCCACACAGTATCCAGACTGACCTCATCGTAATACAAATCTGATATGACATTACCATATTTATATCATCCACTTGCTTCCCATGGTTCTCAGGACAAACGTAAAATCCCTAGCATGGCTTGTAAGACTTTCCATAGCCCAGCTCCTACCTCCCTTTCCAGCACCTCTTTCTGCTCTCTAAACACATCAGCTTTTCTTCAGTTCCTCACGGGTGCCATGAGGTACCCTACCGCAAGAGCTTTACACTTAGAGCTCACTCTCCCTGAAGTGCTCTTCTCCTTCTGCTTCATGGCCACTTCTTGAGGGACTCCTCTCTGACCTCCTGACCAGGGCAGTTCTCCTGTTACATGCTGTCATGAGTCTCATGTACCTTCCTTTCAAAGCCTTACCACAGTTATTTGTTGTTGTTGTTTTTGTTTGTACGATTTTTTTTCTTTTAAATACAATTTATTGTCAAATTGGTTTCCATACGACACCCGGTGCTCATCCCACCAAGTGCCCTCTTCCATGCCCATCACCCACCTTCCCCTCTCCCCCACACCATCAATCCTCAGTTTGTTCCCAGTCCTTAAGATTCTCTTATGGTTTGTTTGTATGATTAGTTGATTAATGTCTCTCTCTTCCAGCTTGCTGTAAGCTCTGTGAAGTCCATTTCTGCTCATTAGGTGTCTCCTATACAATGATGCATAGTTGTTACTCAAAAATCATTGAAGAAATTTATTAAATTAAGTGCCAGGAGGCAATAAAATAATGTCTAAAGAATCTTGAAGGAAAAATGTTATGACTTTTTTCCTTGCTTTAAGTTTTAATTTTACTTGCTTTAAAAAATTAAAATCTTACAGTTAACACTAACAGGGTCTTTGACCACTAACCACACACACACACACACACACACACACACACACACAGTCAAAATACCCATTCCTTACTTAGCAGAGATTTTAAACGTGGATAGGTTGTCATTCACTAGGAAGACAAAACATTTCCAGATATACAAGCACTAAAAATATTATCACTCATATATCCTCAAAAAAAAGCTTTTAGAAAATTATTTTACCCAAGGAAAAATAAAAATTATGACAACAAAAGATTCATGGGTCATCTCTACATAGTTTAGACTGAGAGTTGTATTGTATGTTTTAAGATAAGGTCTGTGGTCAGAGGCAAGATTTCCTTACGATGTTTCAAATTATTTTTAAAAAACAATGTTTCAAATTATTTTTAAAAAACAATGTTTCAAATTATTTTTCTCTTTTTGTTTCCATACCTTCCAGTATGCCAGGAAACTGGGTCTTGAGCCATATCTCTCATTCCCCAGTGATTGCTAATTCTGTTTGATAACATCAGAAAACAATAATAATGCTGTTCTAGTCCTTGCTAATTATGATCAAACTCCATGTGGATAGGATGCTGTCCCAGGAGAATTGCTAGAAAAAAATATCTTTTTTCATTTCTCCACAAAAGCATAGCTGTAGGAAGAACATATTGTTCATTTTATTGCCAAGGAAATTGAGATAAGATTAGCTACTTTAAAACTCATACAGTTTTTTTTTAAGTGGTAAAGAATAACAAGCCAGATGCTCTCTGTTATTGCACTTTCTTTTTTATCATTTTCATCCAGTATCTACGAAGGTATCTATGTTATTGGTGCTTAAGAGTAGATATACAAATGAACTATGTTGTAAAATACATATAAAAATAAATACACCAAAATGTTAACAACTGTTATATCTGAATTTAATTATTCATTTAAGTAAATATTCCTTGAGGCCATACTGTATGACAGGTACACAGGATGGAACAATGGACAAAACAAAGATTAGTCAAATTTTATGTATCTTATCTATAATTTTTACTTTATAATAACTTATACTTTCCACAAGTTTGAACATTTATCATACTTTTAGGTTCATTACCATTAAGCTATATGTAATATTCCTTTGTAATATTCTTAAACCTGTCTTCCTTGGCACAAAAACAGACACATAGACCAATGGAATAGAATAGAAACCCCAGAACTAGACCCACAAACGTATGGCCAACTCATCTTTGACAAAGCAGGAAAGAACATCCAACGGAAAAAAGACAGTCTCTGTAACAAATGGTGCTGGGAGAACTGGACAGCAACATGCAGAAGGTTGAAACTAGACCACTTTCTCACACCATTCACAAAAATAAACTCAAAATGGATAAAGGACCTGAATGTGAGACAGGAAACCATCAAAACCCTAGAGGAGAAAGCAGGAAAAGACCTCTCTGACCTCAGCCGTAGCAATCTCTTACTCGACACATCCCCAAAGGCAAGGGAATTAAAAGCAAAAATGAATTACTGGGACCTTATGAAGATAAAAAGCTTCTGCACAGCAAAGGAAACAACCAACAAAACTAAAAGGCAACCAACGGAATGAGAAAAGACATTTACAAATGACATATCGGACAAAGGGCTAGTATCCAAAATTTATAAAGAGCTCACCAAACTCCACACCCGAAAAACAAATAACCCAGTGAAGACATGGGCAGAAAACATGAATAGACACTTCTCTAAAGAAGACATCCGGATGGCCAACAGGCACATGAAAAGATGCTCAACGTCACTCCTCATCAGGGAAATACAAATCAAAACCACACTCAGATATCACCTCCCGCCAGTCAGAGTGGCCAAAATGAACAAATCAGGAGACTATAGATGCTGGCGAGGATGTGGAGAAACGGGAACCCTCTTGCACTGTTGGTGGGAATGCAAATTGGTGCAGCCACTCTGGAAAGCAGTGTGGAGGTTCCTCAGAAAATTAAAAATAGACCTACCCTATGACCCAGCAATAGCACTGCTAGGAATTTATCCAAGGGATACAGGAGTACTGATGCATAGGGGCACTTGTACCCCAATGTTTATAGCAGCACTCTCAACAATAGCCAAATTATGGAAGGAGCCTAAATGTCCATCAACTGATGAATGGATAAAGAAATTGTGGTTTATATACACAATGGAGTACTACATGGCAATGAGAAAGAACGAAATATGGCCCTTTGTAGCAACGTGGATGGAACTGGAGAGTGTGATGCTAAGTGAAATAAGCCATACAGAGAAAGACAGCTACCATATGGTTTCACTCTTATGTGATCCTGAGAAACGTAACAGAAACCCATGGGGGAGGGGAAGGAAAAAAAAAAAAGGAGGTTAGAATGGGAGAGAGCCAAAGCATAAGAGACTCTTAAAAACTGAGAACAAACTGAGGGTTGATGGGGGGTGGGAGGGAGGGGAGGGTGGGTGATGGGTATTGAGGAGGGCACCTTTTGGGATGAGCACTGGGTGTTGTATGGAAACCAATTTGACAAGAAATTTCATATATTGAAAAAAAAAAAAAAGAAGAGAGGGAAGGAGGGAGGAAAGGAAAAAAAATTACAGCAAGACATTATGTTTTCAACAAAACTATCAGCTCCTTGGAAGTGACCAGGGACTAAATTTTGTATGGCATTGATTTTGAATCTTTTACAGCAGTGGGCACAAGGTAAGCATCCAACAGTATATGCCTGCAAATATACAAGATATATGGGAGATTTTTGTTTGTTTTCAAACAAAGGGGGGAAAAAACTTCCTAAGCTATTTAAAAGAAAAAAATGTATTTCTCACAAAGTTGCACAATCTACAGCATAAGGGGGTCACATTTTTTCCAATGAGCTGGTTCCATTTTATGCTATACAGCTTCATCAGCTGGCTGTTATTCTGCCAAACTCAGGCAACTCAAAGGTCAAGCTGTTGAGGGGAGACCTTCAGGAGCTGGAACAATTAATAAAAGATGTGAATGACTTTAAAAAAAAAAAAACCTGTCTTCTTCAGTTTTGTTCTTGTTTCATTCTTGATATTATTACTTTGTGGCTTCTGCCTTTTTTTTTCCTTAAGTATTCCTGCCAGAGATTTGTCAATTTTTTAAAGCTTTTCAAAGAAAAACTCTCAGTTTTGTTGATCATGCTAGTGTAACTCTTTTTCCTAGATCAATAATTTGTCTTTTGTTGATAATTTTCTTTCTTCTGTGTTTTAAGAAGTTTATTCTATTCTTTTTAACGTCATAATTTTGATGCTAAGCTTATTTATTTCCAGGCTTCTCTTCTAATATGAGCATAATCAGCTATACATCTCCCTGTAAGTACCACATATATTTGACTATAAATTTCCCTCTGAGAACCACTAACTAGCGCACATTTTAATATGTAGTCATTCTTTGTTGTTCAGTTCTAAATGCAAAAGAATCCTGTAAGTAATACCTACAATCTGTACGATGCTAGCAGTTTGCAACGGCTACAACCTGTCACAGTCTATACCGGATCTAAATTTTCCCATAATTCCCAAACAAGAGGCCATGGAGTACTAATTAGCATTGAGAGCATTATGAATAAGTACTAATCTGAGCATAAACTCTGTCTTTAAGGTCTGAATACAAAGACTGGCCAAACAGGCCAAGACCACATAGTAGTTTTTTCCCCATGAGGGTGTCAATCCATTAACTTGGTAAACAACCTGATCTTATTATCTCTCATCCTGAATTAAAATTCTTCCCCAAGTATCCTTGGGAAGTCATTTTCCTGACTGTAGATCATGTAAACATCTATACATCTGTTTACGTGTACAAGTCCTTAATAACAATTTAGCTAGTACTCAATTCAGTTCCTGCTTTTTGCTTGTTTTTTCAATATTGTTCAATTCCCGTTACTTCTGACATATGGATTATTTAGAAGTAAGTGTCAAAGGTGACAAATGTGGTTTTAAGTTATTTATTTATTTATTTATTTATTTATTTATTGGTTTCTAATTTCTAGAATGCTAATTTCTAGAATTAGCATTTCTAGAATGCTAATTTGTTAGCATTGCAGTCATTGAATATGATCTGAGTAATACCAAGTCTTTAAAATTTGTAAAGACTTGCTTAATTACCTAGAATAAATTTTTATAGATGTTCATGAAAACTTAATAGAAATGTATCTTCCCAAGCTGTTGGATGAAGAGCTCTATATGCCCATTAAAACAGTCTTGTTATTTGTATTGTTCAAACCCTCTATGTTCATATTGATCTCTTCTTTTATCTGCTTGATCTATCAATTATTGAGAAGTGTGTATTAAAATCTCCCACTTTGATTGCAGATTTGTCTATTCCTCCTTGGAGTTTCAGCAATTAAAAACTATGTAATTAGGTGCATCCAAGATTAAAACTGTTGTATCTTCCTGGTGAATTGAAACTTTAGTATTTAGACACCTTCTTTATCTCTAGTAAAGCATTTTGCCTTAAAGTCTATTTGTCCGACAATAATATAATAACATTATAATATAATATAATATAATATAATATAATATATAATAATAATAATAATAATATAATGCTGGTTTTCTTTTGGTGACTATTTGCATATATTTTTTCTCATGCCTTTACTCTCAACCCTTGTATGTTCTTTTTTTTTTTAAGTTTATTTATTTCTTTTGAGAGAGAGAGAGAGCATAAACCGGGGGGGGGGGGGGGGGGGAAAGAAAAGGAGGGAGAGAATCCCAAGCAGGCTCCATGCTGTCAGTGCAGAGCCCGAAGTGGAGACACTGGTATGCTCTTCTGTTTTGGTGCATTTCAGAAAAAGTCATTGGATGGATATTTTTAATTCAGTGTGAAAAGCTTTGTCTTTTAACCAAGGAGTTGAATGTTTTTTGTTTATGAGTACCAAAAAATTTAGATTCATTTCCAACATCTTATTTTGTGCTTTCTATTCATTCTTCTTATTCTAGTCTTCTTCTCTTTGATTGAATTTTACCACATTTCCATTTCATTTTTCCCCTCTACTAGTTTGTAAATTGTACCTTTTATTCTATTCCTTTAGTGCTCACACTGGACAGATTAATTAAATATGTGTTTTAACATAAAATCTAAAATTAGTTTATTTTGAATCCTTTTTCTTAACAATACTCAAATATTAAAACATTAATTCCTCCCTCCTACCCTCCCTCCCTCTCTCATATGCACTCATCATGAATTAATGAATTGTATGCAATTCTTACATAGAATTCGAGTTTTCTTTTGATATTTCAGCTTCTCAAGTTAGAAATTATTGTTGGGGCGCCTGGGTGGCTCAGTCGGTTAAGCATCCAACTTCAGCCCAGGTCATGATCTCACAGCTTGTGAGTTCAAGCCCTGAGTCAGGCTCTGTGCTGACAGCTCAGAGCCTGGAGCCTGCTTAGGATTCTGTTTCTCTCTCCCTCGCTCCCTCCCCACTCACTCGTGTGTGCTCTCTCTCTCTCTCTCTCTCTCTTTCTCTCAAAATAAATAAACTTAAAGCAAAATTATTGTTGGGGTGCCTGGGTGGCTCAGTTGGTTGAGCATCCAACTTTAGCTCAGGTCATGATCTCACAGCTTGTGAGTTCAAGCCCCTCATCAGGCTCTGTGCTGACAGCTCAGAGCCTGGAGCCTGCTTCAGATTCTGTGTCTCCCTCTCTCTCTTTGCCCCTCCCCTACTCGCACTCTCTCTCTCTCTCAAAAATAAATAAACATTTAAAAAAATTTTTAAAGAAATTATTGCCATGACTTTACAAATGTTTGCTTATATTTATAAATATAAATTATCATTTTATTTCCTCATCATTCTTTCTTGAATCTCAAACCTTCCTTCCAGAACAATTTTATTTTTATTTGAAGCACAATGTTTAGGAATTCTTTTAGTGAGAATCTGTGGGCAGTAAATCATTTCAGTTTCAGTTAGCCAGAAAATGACCTTATTTACCTTCTTTTTGGAAGATAGTTTCATTCAGTGTACAATATGAGATTGCTTATTATTTTCTCTTGGCTCTTCAAAGATCTTCCACTTCTGTCTGGATTCTACTGTTGCTCTTGAAAGTCAGTTGTGCCTTCTCTGTAGGCAATCTATCTCTTCTCTCACTGTTTTTAAGATCTTTTCTTTGACTATTGTGTTCTGCCCTATTATAACATCAGATGCATGTCAGTGCAGACACAGTGATATGTGTAAGTGTGGGTTTTCTTTTCATTATTATGCCTGTGATCCTCTGAGTGTAATGTCTCTAGGATTGATGCCCTCTATTAATTCTGAAATATTCTCAGCTTTTATACATTCTAATATTGTCTCTCCCCCATTCTTTCCTTTCTTTCTTTTTTTTATTTTAGAGAGAGAGAGTGCAAGCAGAGGAGAGGGGAAGAAGGAGAAAGAGAAAGAATCTTAGGCTCCACGCTCAGTATGGAACCCAAGGTGGGGCTTGATCCCATGACCCTGGGATCATGACCTGAGCCAAAATCAAGAGTCAGACACTCAGCCGACTGAGCCACCCAGGCACCTGTCTCCTCCATGCTTTCAACTCTCTCCTTCTGAGACTCTGATTAGACTTATATTGGAACTTCTCTATTATCCATTTCCCTTAACTTCTCTTTTATATTTGCCATCTTCATGTCTCCCTGCAATGAATTCTAGAAAATTTATTTGGATCTTTCAGCTTACTAAACCTCAACTCAACTGTGTAAGTCTGCTGTTTAACCAATACATTTATTTTCTAATTTTCATCATTATATTTGTTGGGCAAGTATTACCTTAAGGTCACTACAGATAAGGTCACTACAAGAAATGAAAAGTACCAACCAATATCCCTGATGAATATAGATGGAAAAATTCTAGCAAACAAAATCTATTAGGACATTAAAAAATCATGCAAGTGAGATTATTCATCAAGTGAGATTATTCATCCCTAAGATTTAAGGATGGTTCAAAATATGCAAATCAATAAATGTGATATAATCCACTAATAGAATGAAAAAAAATCATATGATCATCTCAATAGATGCAGAAAAAGCATTTGACAAAATTCAATATCCATTCATGATAAAAAAAATCTCTCAACAAATTGCATATAGAAGGAACATATCTAAACATAATAAAGTCCATATAAAACAAGCACACAACTAACATCATACTCAGGACAAGACAAGGGTAGCTATTCTCACCATTCCTGTTCAACAGAGTACTGTACTTCTTTCCACCTAGATAAGTGAAGTAAGAAAAAGAAATAAAAGGCATCCAAACTGGAAAGGAAGAAGCAAAATTCTCTCTTTGAAAATTACATGATATTGGGCGCCTGGGTGGCTCAGTTGGTTAAGTGACCAACTTCAGCTCAGGTCATGATCTCACAGCTCATGAGTTCAAGCCCTGTGTCGGGCTCTGTGCTGACAGCTCCGAGCCTGGAGCCTGCTTCAGATTCTGTGTCTCCCTCTCTCTCTGCCCCTCCCCTCCTTGCACTCTGTCTCTGTCTCTCTCTCTCAAAAATAAATAAACATTGAAAAAAATTTTAAATAAACTTACATGATATTATATCTGGAAAGCCCTAGAAACTCTACTAGAAACTGCTAGCACTAATAAACAAATTTAATAAAGTTGCAGTATCTGAAATCAACATACAAAAACCAGTTGTGTCTCTATACACTAATAAAATACTAACTGAAAAAGAAATAAAGAAAGCAATCTCATTTATAGTAGCATTAAAAACAATAAAATACTTAGGAACAAATCTATACACTGAAAATTATAAGACATTGATGAAAGAAATTGAAGGAGATACATATAAATGGAAAGATGTGCTATATTCATGTATCAAAAGAATTAATATTGTTAAAATGTGCATACTACTCAAAGCCTTGCATTGATTCAATGCAATCTCTATCAAAATTCCAACAATATTTTTTACATAAATAGAAAAAACAGTCCTAAAATTTGTATAAAACCACAAAAGACCAAACGCCAAAGCAATCTTGAGAAAGAACAAAGCTATTGGCATTACACTTCCTGATTTCAAACTATATAAATTTTACTTTATACTTTAAAGTTTATGATATAATCAAATTAGTACTATACTGGCATAAAAAAAAAAAAAAAAACAGATTGACCAGTGGCGTAGAATCAAAAGCCCAGATATAGTGGTGCCTGGGTGGCTCAGTTGGTTAAGTGTCTGAGTCTTCATTTTGGCTCAGGTCATGATCTCATAGTTTATGAGTTCGAGCCCCATATGGAGGCTGTCAGCACAGAACCTGCCTGGGATTCTCCCTGTCTCCCTTTCTCTCTGTCCGCCACCCCCAATGCTCACATGTGCATTCTCTCTCGTGCGCGCTCTCTCTCAATACATAAACACGTAAACTTAAAATTAAAAAAAGAATCAAAAGCCCAGAGATAAACCCATACACATATAGTCAACCAATATTTGACAAGGGAGTCAAGAATACTCAATGGGAAAAACATAGTCTCTTCAATATACAATATTGGTAAAACTGGATATTTACATGCAAAAGAATGAAACTTGATCCCTATCTTACACCATTCACAAAAAATTAACTTGAAATGGATTAAAGGCTTAAGTGTAACACCTGAAATCATGAAACTTCTAGAAGAAAACATAGGGTGTAAATTCCTTGACATCAGTCATGGCAATGATTTTTTGGATTGACACCGCAAGAAGCACAAGGTATAAAAGCAAAAATCAACATGTGGGACTACACCTCACTAAAATGCTTCTGCACAGCAAAAGAAATGATTAACAAAATGAAAAGACAACCTACAGAATGGAAGAAAATATTTATAACTCATATATCTGATAAATGGTTAATATCCAAAATTGATAAGGAACTCATATAACTCAATAGCAAAAGAAAAAAAGTAAGAGAAGAAAGGACACAATTTAAAAATAAGCAAAGGACTACAATAGACATTTTTCCAAAGATAATATTCAAATGGCCAACAGGCACAGGCAAAGGTGCTCATCATTACTGATCATTGGGGAAATAGAAGTCAAAGCCACAAGCAGATATTACTTTACAACTGTTAGAATGGTTGTTATCAAAATACAACAGATGAGAAGTGCTGGTGAACAGAGAACTCTGTGCATTGTTGGTGAGAATGTAGTTTGGTATAGCCATTATGGAAAACAATATGAAGGTTCCTCAAAACTTAAAAATTAAAAGAACTACCGTGTGATCCAGCAATCCCATTTCTGTGTATAGATTCAGAGGAAGTGAAATCACTATCTTGAAGAGAGCTGCACTCCCATGTTAACTGCAGCATTATTTATAGTGGTCAAGACATGGAAATAACCTAAGTGTCCACTGACAGATGAGTGGATAAAGAAACTCTGTGTGTGTGCGCATGCATGCATATGTGTATATACATACACACACAGTGGAATGTTATTTAGCGGTAAAAAAAAAAGGAAGAAATCCTGCTATTTGCAACAACGTGGATAAATTTTAACGTCATTATGCTAAATAGGTCAGACATAGAAAGGCAAATGCAAATGATCTCACTTAGATATGGAATCTAAAATAATAATTGTAAAAAACCTCATAGAAGCAGATTTAAAAAAAAAAAGGAACATATTTGTGGTTGCCAGGGATGGAGAGTTGGGGGTGGGGCATAGTTGAAGGTGGCCAAAGGGTACAAACTTCCAGTTATAAGATAAGTTCTGGGGATCTAATGACAGCATGATGATATCACACTACTGTACTGTATACTTGAAAATTGCCAAGAGAGTAAATCTAAAGAGTTTTCATCCCCTTCTTCCACACACACACACACATAGATGCTAACTATGTGAGGTGACAGATGTGTTAATTAACCTTATTGTGGTAATCATGTGGAAATATATTCTAACATCACATTGTATACCTTAAACTTACTCGATGTTACATTACAATTATATCTCAATAAAGCTAGGGGAAAAAGCATACCCCATGTTGCTCCATATTGACATGGGGCTAGCTAGAACTTTATGATTTTTCCTGAGCAGTTCGCCATGTACTTATATATTTCTGAACATTGAAAGGGTCTGATATATATATATATTTACCCACTATCTTTCTTTCTGCTCACCTGACTCCCTCCTCACTTGCTCCCCTACTATTACCTGTCATTGGCTGGTTCCCTTTGGTCTGTTCCTTAGACCTGCCACTCAGTTCAGGGGGTTCTTATCTTCATATTAAATGTGTAGGGCCTAACACAGTGCCTGAGCCATAGAAGACCTTCAATAAATGCCTGGTGGAGGGTAGAAGGGCCATCCCATGGTTATATGAACAATGGCCTTTGGTGGTACAAATGGAAGACTGTTTCCCCTTCATATACATACACAAAAATTCCCCAGTGAAACTAGGCATAAAGACTCACACTCGATCATTACAGGAACTTGCTTTTTAATTTTTTTTAATTTATTATTATTTTTTAATTTTTATTTTTTTAAGTATAATTTATTGACAAATTGGTTTCCATACAACACCCAGTGCTCAGCCCAACAAATACCCTCCTCAATGCCCATCACTCACTTTCCCCTCTCCCTCACCCCCCATCAACCCTCAGTTTGTTCTCAGTATCCAAGAGTCTCTTATGGTTTGTCTCCCTCCCTCTTCATTTGTAACTTTTTTTTCCCCCTTTCCTTCCCCCATGGTCTTCTGTTAAGTTTCTCAAGATCCCCCTATGAGTGAAAATATATGGTATCTGTCTTTCTCTGACTGACTTATTTCACTTAGCATAATACCTTCAAGTTCCATCCACGTTGCTACAAAAAGCCATATTTCATTCTTTCTCATTGCCAAGTAGTATTCCATTGTATATATAAACCACATTTTCTTTATCCATTCGTCAGTTGATGGACATCTAGGCTCTTTCCATAATTTGGCTATTGTTGAAAATGCTGCTATAAACATTGGAGTACATGTGCCCCTATGCATCAGCAGTCCTCTATCCCTTGGGTAAATTCCTAGCAGTGCTATTGCTGGGTCATAGGGTAGATCTATTTTTATTTTTTTTTTTTTTTGAGGAACCTCCACACTGTTTTCCAGAGTGGCTGCACCAGTTTGCATTCCCACCAACAGTGCAAGAAGGTTCCCATTTCTCCACATCCTCGCCAGCATCTGTTGTTTCCTGAATTGTTCATTTTAGCTACTCTGACTGGTGTGAGGTGGTATCTCAGTGTGGTTTTGATTTGTATTTCCCTGATGAGGAGTGACATTGAGCATCATCTCAAGTGTCTGTTGGCCATCTGGATGTCTTCTTTAGAAAAGTATCTATTCATGTCTTTTGCCCATTTCTTCACTGGATTATTTGTTTTTCGGGTGTGTTGTTTGGTGAGTTCTTTATAGGTTTCGGATACTAGCCCTTTATCTGATATGTCATTTGCAAATATCTTCTCCCATTCCATCAGTTGCCTTTTAGTTTTGATTGTTTCCTTTGCAGTGCAGAAGCTTTTTATCTTGATGAGGTCCCAATAGTTCATTTTTGCTTTTAATTCCCTTGCCTTTGGAGATGTGTCGAGAAAGAAATTGCTGAGGCTGAGGTCAAAGAGGTTTTTCCCTGCTTTCTCCTCTAGGGTTTTGATGGTCTCCTGTCTCACATTCAGGTCCTTTATCCATTTTGAGTAGGAACCTGCTTTTTTAAAAATTCCTGTTGTTTAGAACTTTATTAAAAACAAAATGCAAGAAGTCCAGTAGCCCTGATCGGAGCAACAAATCAATTTTTCACTCATGGCTGCTTTACCGTTAATGACTTAAGCTAATTAGACAGACAACTGATAGAGAATTATGAACCTGAATTCAATTCACGACAGTCCAAACAAGTGCTTGAGACTGTTTTCTGGGCAGTGGGAGAAAGCAAAAATCAGCCAGTTAAATCCTAAAGGCAGATTCAGGTAGAGTAACAGGCAGGAGGGAGCGGTCTCAACCTGGAGGGCCTGCATCTGTCTAGAAAGTTGTTTGAGCTTCAAGTGACACAAAATACACAAGTCTTGATGAATTAAAAATCTGTAAGCAAATCTTGGGGGTTATTATTATCGCATACAGAAAATGTTTGTGAACTGCAGGCAGGACTATCAGCTCGTTCAGGATTCAGGCTGGAGCTGGCCCTGTTCAGCTATGGGTAGAGGGAAAGAAGGGTGTGTTTGAGAGGCTTCAGACTTTGCTGATCCAGGCTGCCATGTTCCTGTTTAGCAACGGACAGAAATAGACTTCTTGTGTAAATTACATCATGGGGCATGACTCTGATAAATTCCACAAGTACATTCAGGGAAGGATATTGAGTCAGTTGGGTTGTGTTTCCTTCACCCTGGGGAGTTTCCTCTCAGAAACCTGAGCACCAAGCAGCTGAATCCCCAGGAATCCACCCCCACAACCTCTTGCCCTTCTCCTTCCTTTTAAACACATCTTAAGAAGCAATACTCCAGCAGTCAGCCCTTCAGAAGGGCCCAAGGACAGCTCCACTTTGAAATGCTGAGCAAGCACACCAGGGTAGGGGGGACACTTTAGGCACAAAACCCGCCCCTTTAGCAGACTTGCTCTGGGAATTCTCCTCTCAGCCTCACAGTCTCCCTCCCTTAAAACTCTTAGCTAAATTTTAGGACAAAACCAAAACAGAGGATTCCTTAATATCCAATGCTTTATTTGTTCAACATGAATATAGGGGTTTAGCGTAGTTTGAAGGAATTCAACAAAGAGGCTTGCATTGGTATCCATCCATTTGATGGACTGAATCCCAATTTGAGTTCAAAAACAGTTGGGGGATAAGGACCATGAGGGCAAACAGAATGAGAGGTCCAACCTTCTAAATAATCAGTCTTTGCTTGGAGACACATATTCAGGGGATTCTAAACAAGAATTTCAAATTCTGAACATTGAAAATTTTGTAAAGGTCCTTTTCCCTTTGTCTGCAAAAACTGCATCCCTGTTGCCATAAGCCTCTCTCCGAAGGACAAGAACAGACCAGACGTATTTTAGTGGAAGAAGGAACCACCCAAAAACAGAAGTTAAAAAGATATGTGTGGAGATGAAAGATAGCAGGCTGGCAAGGATAACAGCTTTGTGACGGCCCAGGCTCCTTCCTCACACTGCTTATCCTTCTACACACTTGTCCTTGTCCTGCAGCTGAACCTCCATCACCAGTGTTGTCATAACTCAAAGAAAGCCCAAGGACTTTTGCTTGGCTTTCAAGTGCCTCCTGGGCTCAGTCTTGTACCTATTTTTCTAGCCTCTTCTCACATGGACTCTGGAACCAGACCACCTGGTGCTGAATCCTACCTCTGTCATTTACTAGTGGGTGACCTTGGGCAAGTCCCTCAGTGTCTCTGTGCCTCAGAAGAATATATTTCACAAGTGCTATCTTGATCCAGTTTTGAGATCATTGCTAAAAACTTTCAATTCCCCTTTGCAGACAGTTTGCTAAACCCACACCCCCACCGTTTTCCTTACGAGGCTCTAAGACTCTGGGGATTAAACATACATACCCAACTGCCATGAGGCAGTGATATCAAATGTCGAAAGACAGCCCCTTCTTCCTTGCACTTGGAGAATCATTAAAAGTACCCAATCCACCAAAGTCCTGTGAAACGTAGCTGACTTCACCTGACCTGCCATATACAAGCCACCTACTACAGTTCGGTTTGCTGTTCCCTTCCCCCAGGTAATACACCCCCCCTCCCCCCCACCGCCATGTGGCTCTGTGTGGCGGCATTCTTTCTTTGGGAGCTGTAAATAATAAAGAGTTCTGCCTTTTATCTTTCTAGGGATCATTGTCTTATGTTCTGCCTTTATCAGAGTCTAACAAATATTAGGTTAAATATTTGTTACTGAAACACTCAGTTTCCTCATCTATAAAATGAATGTAACTAGTATTTTTGGTTATAATTACCTCATGGCAATGTTATGAGAATCAAAGGATTTATTATTTGTAAAGCCCTAGGAGGTTTTATCGTACTAGTGAGTAGAGGTTTAACCAGTACTTGTCAGATAAAGGAAAGAAGTGGTCAAATCTAACTACAGGAGGCTGCCTGGATTTGGTATCCATATTCCATCTCCGTGACTTTATCTCAACTTCTGCTTCCTGCAAGATGACTATTTTTTCTCATCCATGCTTTTTTTTTGTCCAAATATTTCCTATTCTTTAGGTCCTGCTTTAAATGCCATATCTTTTATATCAGTTGGGTTGTGCTCCTCTTGCTCTGAATAGTTTATTCTAAGAAACCTGAGCACCAAACAGGTGAGTCTCCAGCAATCCAATCCACCTTCCTTTTAAGGATATCTTAAGAAGCAATTGCACCAACAAGGATGAACCTTCATTCCCACAACCAAAGTAACCTGTCCCTCCATTTCATTCTGGTAGCATCCAGTTCTTAGTTGTATAAAAGCAAAGACCTTTAAAGCTGGAAGAAAGCCAAGTGTCAACACATGTCAGGTAGAAGCTCGATCTACAACATTCCCAACATGTGGCCTTCCAGCCTCTCAGCTCAAGAAGTTCAGGCATTTGATGGGGTGCTTGAGTGGTTCAGTCAGTTCAGCATCCAACTTCAGCTCAGGTCATGATCTCCTGGTTCATGGGTTTGAGCCCTGCGTCAGGTTCTGTGCTGATAGCTCACAGCCTGGAGCCTGCTTCAGATTCTGTGTCTCCCTCCCTGTCTGCCTCTCCCCTGATCGTGTTCTGTCTCTCTCTGTCTCTCAAAAGTGAATTTTAAAAAAAGAGAAAAAAAAAAGAACTTCAGGCATTTGAGTCTGGCCTTTTGTAGCTCTGACTATGGAGGAAGTCTGGCTCTCCAGAACATCACCCAATCCCTTCGGAAACTTCAGGAGGTCTAATGCTTTGCTCTTCTCTTTTCCCAGATCTTGGTTCTACCTTCACTCATACAGTTCTAGAGTACAGGTTGCAAAATGTCAGCTTATGGTGCCAAATCTATGTTTCATTTATCCTATGTAGAGATTTTCTTCTTTATACTTCATAGTATTTGTAACATTAATTGCCAGTATTTAAAACCAGAAAGATTTTATATAAACCTCTGGATTTCTGGCTCCCTTTTAAAAATTGAAAGATTTGGTCATGTTGAACCTGCAATTCCAAGAAGCAATAATCACCTGGGGCTGAATAGGAGCTGCCTCTAAGAAGGGTCATGTGCCCTTCACAGTTCTTGCCTGACCTAGGGCACTTCAGGTTACCTGCATGTTTCCTATGGAAATCTGAGTTTGCAACTCTTCTGCATTAGCTGTACAATTTTCCCAGCATCATTTATTGAAAAGACTGTCTTTTTGTCACTATATATTTTTGCCGTCTTTGTCATAGATTAATTGATCATAAAAGTGTGGGGGTTTTCTGGGCTTTCTATTCTGTTTCATTGATCTATGTGTATTTTTTGCGCCTAGCACCACACTGTTTTGGTTACTAGATGCTATTACTATATGATTACTTTGAAGTGTAGGTAGAAATCTGGAATTATGATAAATCCAGCTTTGTTCTTTCTCAAGATTGCTTTGGCTATTTGGAGTCTTTTGTGGTTTCACATGAATTTTAGGATTATCCATTCTAGTTCTGTAAAAAGTACCATTGATATTTTGATAGGGATTGTATTGAATGTGTGGATTACTTTGGTTAACAGAAGGGAAGGGGTTGGGTGATGGGTGAAATAGGTGAAGGCAATTAAAAGGTACAAACTTTCAGTTATAAAATAAATAAATCACAGGGACAAAAAGTACTGAATAGGGAATACAGTCAATAACATTGAGTAACTTTGTATGGTGGCAGATGTTAACTACACGTATTATGGTGAGTGATATGTAATGCATAGAATTGTTGAATCACTATGTTGTACACCTGAAACTTATATAACATTGTATGTCAACTATACTGCAATTAAAAGGAAGGAAGGAAGGAAGGAAGGAAGGAAGGAAGGAAGGAAAAAAGAAAGAAACCCCTGATCTTGAGAGTCTGGCTAGTATACACCACATCTACTTACACATTCAATCTAAACCGTAATCCTGGGAGTGTTACATGTGTGAGAAGAACGTGTTTCTTCTTCCTTTGTTGCTAAAAACGTTGCATTCAAAATGGAGAAAACTGCAAGGACACTGTTGAAACTTCTAAGTTCTAGGAACTGGGGGTAATGTTTTGATGGAGCCATAAAGAAGAACCCAGAAATACTCAAGCCCTGCCCAGGTGATCATCCTAAACCCTTCCTTGCCCTGTCCAGCCCCTCTTCAGGGATCTCACAACTACACAGTATTAAGTGGAAAAATAGGACAATGGGATTAGAGACGTAGGTTGTAGGGGAATTGTAATAAAAATCTCATCTTCATGTTGTCTCCTATCTGCGTTACAATTAAACAAATGTAATGAATTTTGTGCTTTAGCCAGAAACACGTGCAGATTAAGCTTTCTGGAACAGAGTCTAATTGCATTTAGAAAGAAAGATGAGGATGTAATTTGGAAGATAGTAAAAAAAAAAAAAAAGATTTGAACTCAAGGGGGAAAATAAACTATTCACAAACTTAAAATGGGAGTTGGGGGAAACCGGTGACTTCACAAGACACCAGAGCAAAGCATCTGAGAACATGACCTCTAGAATCACCCTTCTGGATCAGACACAGCACTTCAAATATTCCATTGCTACAAATTCCACATACAGTTATGGGTGCAAATCCTGATGCTCTGACATACTCATTTTGAGGATTTGAATACGACTTCTCTAAGCCTTGATTTCTTCATTTATGATATTACCACCTAATAGGGCAGTTGTGAAGGTCTTACACACTGTAGCCATTTGCACTCAATAAATATTGGCTGGTAATTATAATTATTATTGCTAGTGTTATCAGGAACTGTAGCACTGTTTGGATCAAAGGGAGTTGCTTTTTTCTTATCTTACAATTTAAAGCTATAGTTTCATCTATTCTCTGCATCAACAAGTTCACAATCATAACATCAGGGTCTCTCTATTTGTACTCTGACCTTTCCCTCAACTGACCTGTTACGTAGATCTGTTTACTGTTTATGGTCCAAGATCGTTGTTTCAGCCATGTGTCTGCTGAGCTTCTGCTATCTATCTATTTAGAAAATAAAAGGTGGGAGATAAAGACCTAAATGTTTGGGGTTTTTAGGAATGGGAAGGAGTGGCCCTAAAGTGTATGGAGGACACCCACTCCAAGGTGGATCTCCATTGCATCTACCCGTGTGAGCATCTTTTCCAATGTGGTTTGAGAATGTTCCTATATTAAACACCGTTGCTTTGTCAAAAAAAAAAAAAAGGTCTTTTGAAGTTTCTTTTTTGAAGTTGTTTAAGCTCTTTGAATCTATCTCTCTAAGGACTTCTGAGAAATAGTATAGGACGTTCTAGTCTGGCTTCAGAATAAAGAACTTTTTTGAGGTCAGCTATAAAGCACTGTTACTCTTAATGTAATGCTTGCACTGCATTTTTAATGTCTGTCCTGTTAAACATACCGTATGAGCACCAGTCTTAAAAAGAATATCCTTGCTCTTCAGTGGGGTTCTGTTAGCATAGTTCACTGAGAACAGAATCACTTACTTGGAGCTGGAAATGATCCTAGAGACTACAGATTTAATAATTTTTAAAAGTAAGACCCAGTGAGGTCATGGAAAGTAAGATCCACATATCTTATCAAGGGCAAAGCCTAGAACCAAATTTCCTCATTTGGGGCTCAAGGCTCTTTCCGGTATACACATCCAGATAGAGGATGATCACAATTTCCCATTCTCACCAAATACCCATTTACTTCCAGTTTGCTCATAAGTTCCTTGGAGGCAACCCTTGGCCATAACTGCCAAAGCTCTGTGGTGGTAAGAGGAGTCCAGTGACTTCTCCAGGCAGCAACTACTCTTTTCCCTTTGTTACACTGGCACTGGTATTTCCAGAGAGTCAACAGTTCTCCAGTCCCACATTATTCCTCAAAATGTAAATGGACAATTTGTATTGTGACCCCCACAAGGAAGGTTAAAAGACCTGATGGCCTATTTTCCCTGGTCTCTTCAGGGTGCTAATCAGCAAACAGCCTTTGAACTGCAACGGTTTGGATCCCCACAGGCCTCTGCCACCAGCTGTGGCTATAGATGCTTTGAAGTAAAGAAAACTACCTGATTTTTCATCTAAAAAGCAGGAATCCCCAGAAATAGGGAGCCTTTTTCCTGAGGAGACTGTGCTCCTGATTGTCTTCTGAGAGGAAATAGAGAAGCTCTCTCACTGAGAGAAGAACAAAAAAAATGGAGAGGGACAATAACCAAAAAAACAAAACAAACAAACAAAAAACTTGAGAAATTGATACTAAGAGGCACAGGAGAAAAGAGAGGAAGAAAACAGCCACATAAAAACAGCAAGAAATGAGAAAGCTGAAAAGGAGAATTGGGAGCCAGTGAGGCTCATGTGGAAGAAAGAGCATCAGGGACAAAGATGACAGCTGTTCCATACAATCACCCATCAGTAACATCATGGATGTGAAGTATAGCAAACTAGATCACCTCAAAACATGGAACTTCAGCATAAGGATTATACTGAATGAAGGCAATTGAGAGGAAACAGATATAAGAAAAGTTCTCTGTCCTCCCACTATTTGTCTAAAAGCAGGACACATTTTGTAAAAGGGTCGGCCCTCCCCTCTCTACCAAGAAGGATGGACGTTAGTCACCAGAGAGAACTCTATGCCTTTATCAGCCCACACATGGCACCAGAGGAATCTACATAACAAACTTTGCTAACTAGCCATTATCTTCCATTAGTTTCCTTATATATTTACCTTCACACAATTTGTCACCCTCAAAACTCAAGGTCCTTTCTTTTCTTTGTCCCTTCTCTAAAAATATGTTGTTCTTTGGTTAAGATGCTTTATAAGCCCAAGTTCTAACCACTCCTTTGAGTTACTCATTACTAAGTGTTCCCATGTTTATTGGGATCAATGCAGATGCCAATAATCTTCTGCTTGTTTTTCTCTTGTTAATCTGTCCTTTGTCAGTCTAAATTTACAAGGCCCCAGCCAATGAAGCTAACATGGTGCTACAGACTGAAAGTTCGTGTTCCCCACAAAATTCATATGTTGAAACCTAGCCCAGAGTGCATTGGTATTAGGAAGTGGAGGCCTTTGTGTGGTGATTAGCATATGAGGGTGGAGCCTCATGAATGGGATTAGTGCCTTTATAAAGAGACCGTAGAGAGATCTCTCACCCTTCTGCCATGTGAGGACACAGCAAAAGGCAGCCATCACCAGACACTGAATCTCCTATTGTGTTTATCTTAAACTTCCCAGCCTCCAGAACTGTGGGAAATATTTTTGTTCTCATAAGCCACCCAGACTATGGTATTCTCTTATAGCAGCCTGAATGAACTAGGACAGATGGGTAAAGAGAGAAAGAGTTTTTCTCTTCCTATGGGTCACATTAGCAAGAGATGATGGTCCAGCCTTCAAGACAGAGAGGAGTTGCTCATCTAGACTTTCATGGTTCGACAGTTCATACCACTTCCCCAGATGAGGAGGGATGGATAGTGCAAGACATGTAGGTTTGGTTCTAGATAACTAAATAATAACATTCAGTGAATCATCATTAAACTCCCACCCAAATATCAAATGTCATTTGAGACATGTGGGGGGATGCTAGGCTAATGCTATTGAACCTGTTCTCAAAGAAAAGCCAACTATATGTATCCCTGATCCATTCATAGACAGCAGCAGCAAGGATCACAGAATAGAAATTTGGATGTAGAGGACTTCAGTGACACACATCAATGGGATTGAGTTGTTATGTTCCCAAAGTAAAGGGCAAAGTACTCCACATAACAGGTAAGGCTTTCCAGAGCATTACCTAGGAATGTATAGCTCACACATCTGGGCCTGTTTCCCTGTCAAAAAGAATAGACAATCTAAGAGAAAAAGCACAAAAGCATAACCCTCCTGGATCAAACACAACACTTCAAATATTTCATTGGTACAAATTCCACCTACATCACAAATGCCTCTAGCTGTCAGATTTTCAGATTCAATTTCACTCCTTAAATAAATAAATAAATAGATAGATAGATAGATAAATAAAGTTCCTTCCATGTATAAACTCAACTTCCTGGATTTTTCTTTCCAAACAATTTTGCAAGCCTGGGGGATTTTATGAACTTGGAACTCTGGTTCCTAATCATCCCAGTAGCAAATTGGGTTTTTATATTTAAGGTCAATATTTTGCAACCTTGCCATTACACTTGTAATTAGCTGCATATACCTAATCTAATTGTCTTTAAAATCTTAAATAAAAGTTTATCTATGGTACTAAGTGAAGAAATTCTTGTTAGGATTCCCATTTGAAACTCACTAAGGGATAAAGTATAGTATGGCAGATATAGACTGGCTGTCCCCAAACCACTGGGTGATCCCTCCCCCCCTGTTCTCCTCTGATAAAGAGTGCAAAAAGCCAGAATACTCCTCTTCCCAGTCTCCCTTACAGCTGGGGGTAGCCATATAATCCCTGAGGGAGTTTTTCCTTCCCAAATATGAAGAGAAAATCTCAAAAGGAGATTTTCTTTCTACCTGAAATTCAGAAAGAACTGCCTGGAGGCACAGCAGCCATCTCGAACCCATGGAGATGAAACTAAGGGTGGAAAGCAGGAGATAGGAGACTGGGTTTAATGCCTCTATAAACCACTGCACCAGCTTAGGACTTCTTATCTACACGTCTCTTAGTACATGAGAAAAATAAATACCTTGCTGGTTTAAGCCACAGTAGGGTAAAGTGAAAAAAAACATTGAAAGACTTTAAAATGGACCAATTGTCTTCAAAAGAAAACTAGGCATTGTCTAATGCTCTCTTCCAGGTTATCTGATTCTATGGGGTCTCTGCACATTTCAGTGTCGTTGAGCTATTTTACAACTCTGTAAATTACATGGAACTGCCAGAAATGCAAATGATTTTTGTCCATAAACATGCAAATGAATCTTGTCTGGCAGAGGTGTGACTGATCTCCCACAATTTTGCTCTCCTAAGCAAATTCATTTTGGTATTCCCGATTGCCTACATATGTCTCCACTTTTTGGACTTTACTTTGAATTGATTGTAATATCTTACTAATGTCCTGCTTAAGTAATTAGAGTTCAATACAATCATTGGCATGTGTTTATTTGTATGAAAGTCATACTTTTACCTTTTTAAAAAAGACATATGCTTTACCAGGTGTTTTATATTACTTGCAGCCTTACTAAACCAATCTAAACTGATGAATATACTTAGCATGACCATACCCAAGTAACCTAGTACCTAGGTGAGAGCTGAAGCCACCACCACCACCACCACAGAAAAGCAGAGCCAGAGAAATAACTCATTCTCGCAGACTCTGATCAAACCTGTGTTATCTGGACTCACCACACATGGTAATTATCCTATTCATCACTCCCCACAGCAGAGAATGAGCAGGGGCAGTTGCTCAAAAAGAGTTGACTTTCCCTGAAAATTCCTGAGGTATTTTGGCAGGAGAGGAAATTGGCTGTAAGAAGGTCTGGAAGAGCCTGTGTGGTTTTTACTAATCTTGTAGGCCCTGGCAATTGAAAGTTTGATTTCCAGGTGAGTGTGTACATACTAGGAAAGAAACAATTACTCTTGTTCCGTCCATCCTTCCTCTACCCACAGCCAAAGAGCCCATAAGGGAGAAGAAAGGTTAATCAGGGTTCAGTCTTTCTGGTCTCTGACATACAAAAAAATGTTAAAGTGCTCTTCTCCTTCTCCTCTGTATTATTTGTCTGGTCCTCTATGGCCTCAGAATGTGTCATATCTTTCCTTGATGGAAATTCCTTGAGGGCTGGGGCATGTCTTCATGATGGATCTCATAAAGCATCCAGCACACTGGGGGCATTTCATTTGAATAAAGAGCATACTGGTAATTGGAATAAGAAATTAACATTTTTCTTTCTCCCAGGGATTCCTCTGCAACAGTCCCTGGAGATGCTCTAAGTTACATCCTAATAAGCGTGGGGACATTTTGCATGAGATTATTAGACCATGTCATATTCCATCTGACCTTCAGGAGGCTCTGTGGGAAATTGAATTCTACTGTCTGTGTTTAAAGATGTACTCTCTTGTGTATTAGCATGTTAAAGGTTGGTGGCGGGCCAGAAAGCACATTCTAGAGACTTGAGTAAACAAGGGACCAGAGTTTGAAACAGAATATCTTAACATTTGAAAGATCATATTCTAACAATGATGCAGTTTAAGCCTAGGCATACTTGATCTAAAGGACAATCAAAAAACTCCCTTGGGATAAAGAATGCTTAAAAGCTGTCCTTCCCCAAAGATGTGGATTCTAAAATAACCCTCAACTGACTGGGTCTGAAGTATTTTCCTTGGAAAGTAAACTAGGCATTTATGATGCTAGTATTTGAGTGATTTAAATGGTCAGGGACAGGGCTTTGGAGTCAAACAGACCTGGGTTGTTGTCACATTGAATCAGATACATAGGGAGCTTGACACAAGATGCCTGGCACATGGCAGGAGTAGGTGGTCACATCGATGAGGCCAGCGGAAGTGTATCTGGCTTACCTGACCTCACCTTTGAGGGCCTGTGGCCTGGATTTAGCCAGTGAAGTTAATCACATGAAAGACAAGAGAGGCTACTAAGACAAAAGGCACTGGAATCAATTAGAAATACAAGGAGTGCAAGAACTTTGCCTTATATACCCTGTGTCTCCAGTGCCCAGAGAGGGCCAGGCACATAGAAAGAGGTCAGTAGATATTTGTTAACTCCATGAAAGATCCAACAGGTCCAGCTCCCTCCCAGGGCTTCTGAGCACTCCAGGGAGACAAGGATTCTGGTCTCTCTGTGTTGTCACTCCTGCCCTCTGAGCTCCAGTCCACTCTGGCACAAACCCTCTCCTGAGTCTTGCTTGCCATGTGTGGACATATGGACACTGGCCCCCTTTCTCTTTTAGTCCCCCTAACATTGCTGGTATAGGTTAGTGTGTGAAGTCCACTTTTCTCAATGGCAGACAAAGACCGTAGCACTGTTCGGAACGCGCTCCCTTGGGAGCCAGGTGGACATCACTGCTCCTCCACCCTGTGTACCATTCCTGCCACAGCAGACACATTTTGGACCAGGCTTTCCCAAGCTCTGACATCCCATTGGGAGCTTGGACTGGTTCTCCCATCTCTGCTCTCCCTGGAGAGACTCCCAGTGTTGGCTCCACACTGACAGATTGGGGTGGCAGAGGTGGGTGGGGGTGCTCAATAATTCTGCCTGACAAAGCAGCTAGATCCCTTTTGTCATAACCTCTTTCTTTTAAACTACACCAAAATCTTGTCTTTCAGAATCAAAAAGGCTGTCTGCCAGTTTCTGAAAATAATCATTCCTCTCTTTTTTTGTCTCCCCTAATATACTCTTACCCCACCCCAACCCCAAGTTGAGGGGCAAACACTTTCAACTCTCTTAATTTTTTTTTCTGGTATTTACTTCCATATTTTTTAACATAATGCTTACATGGTTATTTCTTGATTTGTTAATTGTAGACATTATTAATTGACTTCTATACCAGACTCCATAAACCTATGCCGGATAATCCAATAGAAGGAAATTTAATATAGAATATTAGTTAGAAAGTGTTAGAATTGCTGAAAAAGCAGAGATCAATAATTCTAGCTCCTGCCTCCCCCAGGACTAGAGGGGCAAGGAGAAGGAGGTGTTCTTGGGTGCCCAACAGAAGGGGGAACCGCTGTGGCTACCCGGCAGATTATGTAAGTATTATTCACTGTTGAGTCAGTACTATAATCACATTTTCTTTCTCATACAATTTTTTTGTTTTTCTTGAAATAATTTCATTTGTTGTGATTTGCTTAGTTTACTATATAACCAGTGCTAGGTGTTCCCAAACACTTAACAGCCTACGAAACCTCTCAATGCTCTCCTCCACTTGGTCCAACACAGTTGAAGGGGTTTGGAACATGCCACCCCAAAATATGCTACTTTGGCATATTGATAATTTTGAGCCAAAGGTACTTGAGAAACAGCAGATGAAGGAAAGGCTCTCCCAGCTCCCTTTATCTACCTAACAGCAGATCATAAAATTCCCCATAACAAATGTGCCCTTCCTATACCAGGAAGAGAAGAACAATCCTATCATGAGAGTCTGGGAGTTGATGCCAGAATGCACCTGCATGAACAAACCTACTAAAGTAACCCATGATTCCCCCCCCCCCATATATTCCCTAGTCACTGTCCCACAATTTACTGCCCTTAGCCCAAGCCCCTTTGTCTTGCCACATCTCCATAATTTATCATTATTTATGTAAAAAGGTAAATAAAGGTTTTGGGCCTAATGGCTCCTTTGGGTCTTCATTTACCTTTTGAAATCTCTCAGATGCACATATAAATATTAAATAAATTTGTATGGTTTTTTTTTTCCTGTTACTCTGTCTTATGTTAGTTTCAGTCTTTGGCCAGCCACAGAACCTAAGGAGGCAGGAGGAGGTCTGCCTCCTCTGCGTAGACAAGCCAACAGTTCCATGTACTTTCCCTGAAGAATCTCCCTCCCATCCCCCTGCTCCTGCCTGGGCCTGGAACATAGCTGTCACCCCAGTATCTCCCATCACTGTCCTGCACAGAGGACTCCATAGCTTCCTCTTTCTTGGCTTACTCTCTTACTGTGTAAAACATATCCTCTACAGAAGACAAAAAGTACCACTTTTGAGTCATGGCTATCTGAAAACACATTTACCCTATCCTTACTCCAGATTAAATTCTAAGTTGAAAGTTGTTTCTCCCATAGTATTTTAAAGGCATCACTCTACTTTCTTGTAATCTTCACAGTTGCTTTTGAGTTCAGTCCCATTCTGGTTTCTGACCTCTGTTTCTCTCTCGGATGTCTTAGGATTTTCTCTTCATCTCTAATGTTCTATGACCACACAGTAATGTCCTTGGTTGGGGTCTTTTGTATTCATTCATTGTATTGGTTAATCCAAGGATCTTTTGATTCCAGACCAGAAATCAGCTAACTTTTTCTGTAAAGAACAAGATACTAAATATTTTAAGTTTTGTGGAACATATGGTCTCTGTCACAACTTCTCAACTCTTTCATTGTAGCAAAGCAGCCATGGACAACATGTAAACAAAGAAGCATAGCTGTGTTACAATAAAACTTTATATATAAAACATGGCAACAGGCCAGATTTGATCCATGGACCATTGTTTGCCAACCCCTGCTCTAGATTCTACATACTCATGGCCCTCAGTTTGGGGGACATGTTTTTGTGTTATTTCTTTAATAATATCATCCCCTCCATTTTCTCTATCCTCCCTTTTTTAGATCTTCTATTAGTTAGGTGCTGGTCTTTTTAAACTGAGTCTCTAATATTCTCATTTTTTCTTTCTTATTGCCCACATCTGTCTTTTTGTTTTCTAAGATCTTTCTTGTTCTCTGATTCTTTTTTGTCATTGTTGTTCTGATTGTTTTTCTTTCATTCTTTCTTAAAAAACAGTAGCTGACTTTTGTTTTGTAGGTGAAATATCTTTGTCTTTCTAAGAACGAAGAGTTTATTTTTTAATTTTTTTCTGCTCTGGGCAATTTCTTTGTCTCCTCTGAGCATGCCCCTCTCCAACATTCCCCCCATTTTGGGGGAGGGAGAACTAATTCTGCTTCTTTTTTATTGTTGGATGCTCTCCTCACACTTCTGCTGATTCTTACCTATCCATTCATTTTTTTTTTAATTTTTAATGTTTATTTATGTTTGACAGAGAGACAGAGAGAGACAGAGCATGAGTGGGGAAGGGGCAGAGAGTGAGGGAGACACAGAATCTGAAGCAGGCTCCAGGCTCTGAACTGTCAACACAGAGCCCGACGCGGGGCTTGAACTCACAGCCCGCAAGATCATGACCTGAGCCGAAGTCGGACACTCAACCAACTGAGCCACCCAGGCGCCCCCCCCCCCAATCATTCATATTTAAAATAAGGTGGAGGGGCTCCTGGGTGACCCATTCGGTTGAGCATTTGATTTTTCATATTGGTTCAAGTTGTGATTTAGCAGTCATGGGATTGAGCTCCATGCTGGACTCTGCGCTGAGTGTGGAACCTGCTTGGGATTTTCTCTCCCCCTTTCTCTCTGTCCCTCCCCCCCCCCAAAATAAATGAACTTTTAAAAAAGTAAGATGGAATAAAGTAATGGGAGAATAAAAGTTACCAAAAAGTAATAGCTACCAAAACATAGTTTCCATTAGCTCTCATCAGACCAGGACGGCAGATTTTGTTCACTATAAATCCTGAACAAAATATTAAAAAAACAGCTATCAGAAGGCATTGAAGAGTGACCCAAAGTAGCCAGATGTTGGAGAAGAGTTAACACCGGGTCATTTCTCACTCTGTTACAGCTTCTAGCCTGAGAACAAGTTCCATTGAATGGCAGGCAAAATGGTAAAAATTCTAATAGAGACCCCCAGGCTTACTGGCTTAAAGAATCAGAGTCCCAGGCAATGATAAAGTAAGGGACAATCTGGAAAGGAGAGATTCAGACAGCAGAAGCCCCAAACTTTGTGTACAAACTCCCACCTGTCTCTGGCTGCCACCCATGTGCAGGCAGACCCTAAGCAGCTCAGCTGAGGCTGAAACACAGGACTGTGAATTCAGCTGCTGCCCAACATGGGAAAGATCGAGTCTTCAGTCTGAGTTCGCGTAAGTTCACTTCGGGATAATCTTTTCAAATAAACAATTAAGTAGTTAGAAGAAACAAATATAGATAGAAGTGATACGAAGTTCGGAATGTGTAGGCCAGGCTTATGAACTTCTAAGGTTTAAGGGGGTCCTCAAACATGAGGATCTGTAAACATTTCTTGTTCAGTTTCCCCAGAGAAGCAGCAGCCTGTCCCATGAGGGTCTGGTGGTCAGCATTTGAAGGGCAGAACAGGGGAGGGTGGCTGGAGGGCCCCCTCATTCGGAATGTGGGCATGTCATTGACTCCCATATTCATCCTGTATGTTACCTCCATCACCCATGGTGCATGATGCTCTTGAGACCTGAGCCTCTCCAGCATCAGTTTCTAAAGGGAGAAGGTGTGAGCCTTGGAGAGGAAGGTTTGGTTATCACCTCTCTGCAGGAACTGGGGAGGGACCTTGGGCTCCAATGCAACTTAGGCAGATTTTTAATCAACCCTTTGGCTCAGCCCATGTATCAGGCTCCTTGCACCTGTCTGGGGCTATGGGGTTGCTTCTCCTCTACAGGCACCGAAGCCATAGCTGTCCGCTCTCTGGGGGGCCAGTCACCATTCTTTCATGTGCTTTCTCTGCTTCAAGAATGCACTGATATCTTTCCTAGTTTCCCACGTTTCCTCTATCCTGTGCTTCATAACATTTTATTCTATGGGAGTCACTTTAGGGAGCTCTCAGGAGGAAGAAGAGCTGCCAGCCTGGGTCCATCTGCCATGTTTAGTCCGGAGGAACTAGCATTTGGGAATATGCTGAGCACCCAGCACCTACCATCCCGGCATCGGGTGGCCCAGGACAGAACGTGACAAGAGTCTGACCAGCCCAGCAATGACTGCCCTGGAAAGGCAGGCACAGACAGAGGGAGATTTAAAGAACCACCTTCAGGGGTCCAGAGCTGTCCTTTATATCTGTTTGAAGGAGGTAGCAGCAGGGGCTTGGGTTTTCAGCTCTAAAGTGTCTGATTTGTAGGCAAAGGAAAAGGAAACATAACCCATTTTCCTGGCAGGTTGTCGATGGATTAAAGCCGAGAGTGTCCTAATGTTCTAGCTGAACCTGCCCTCCTTTCCTGGCGTCCGCGTGATTTATGCCAGGGCCTCTCTCAGGTGACAGCTGCCTCTCTGTTCACCTGGGCAGAGCTTCTGGCTGCTTCCAGACTCCTTCTGAGGAAAGACAAAACAGCGTTTTTCACAGAACATGAGGGGCCACCTTGGGTCCAAATTTCTTTCCCAATTAAACTGCTAGAGAGAAAGCCGGCAGCCTCCCTCCCATCTGGATCTTTGGCAGTTTTCACAGATCTGGAAATGGAGCCAAACCTGCCTCACAGGTGTGTGAAGGCACAGAGATCTGCCAGGAACTGGGGCTGGCATATAGTGGGCAGCAAACCCAGACAGTGAGACGAGTGTTGGCTGGAACTGACAGCAGGAGTGAACTCCTGTGCTCACCTCTTCTTCCCCACAGACACACCACAGTGTCTGGTGTGCATAGTACAAGCTCAATAAAATTTTTTTTAAATGGGACAGTGAATAAGAAGAGATTAAGTACCCAACCAAGTCCACCCAGCCGGTACCTGAGGGGAACTGGAAGCCAGGGCTGTCTGACTCCCACACTCCACCCATATCTGACCCAATCCCAACTTGAGTCTACCTGGATGAGCCTCCCCACGGCTTCCTTAGCTAGCCAATTGTGAAGAGTTTTTCTACAACTTGAGCAGACTGACTGCGATGAATCGATACTCTTGGATCAAAGACTGCCACCTTCCATCTTCAGGAAGGCTGCCTTCCAACAGTAAAAGAAATCAATCCCTTCTGAGGTTACCTTACCCGGTCCCTGGAGAGGATAAGGTGGCAGCCCCTGCCCAGATTCAGGTACTTCATCCAGCAGAAGACAGGGAGAGCATCTGCCTGGAGGCCTCAGGTGGGGCCTCCAGGGCACTTTCTGGAAGAAACAGAAACTGGAAGCCACTGAAGGATGGAAAACCCCTCCAGACATGAGCTGTGCCCACTCCAGCCACTATGTGCCTGCAATTCTACCGGATGTCTTCCTGTCATGATCAACAAACCACCCGACATGATGCCCCTGTGAGGGACATCTCTCATTCTGTCCTCACTTGGGAGCCAGAGAGGACCTTCCTTCCCTCAGCAACCCATCTCTACTTTCCCTGACAACGAACAACAGCCACCGGCCCCAAGCAACCCAAGCAACGCTTGGAAACCTCTGGAAGTGGGGAGAAGAGCATTAGTCAGTAACATCCTTTCAAAAGAAAGGCTGGAAATCGCCTTCTCTTCAGCATCAGAAAAGACTCGTCTACCTCTCTTGTCCCTTTCCTTCCTACTCTTTCTCCTGCTGGCAGGCCATGTCTAATTGCTCCCAGGGAAAGGTCTCTTTATCATCAATCCGTTAAAGCACAGGATTGTTCTTCTGCTATTTCAGATGCCTGGAAAGCCTGACTCTAACTTTGTGGGGGGGGGGGGGGTTTCCCAAGGAGCAAAGTAATCATGCAATACAGACATAAAATAGGATTTATAGGGGGAAAGCTTACAAGCAGAAAAGCAGCTGAGCACATGTAACCCCTGGACTTCTCACCATCCCACGGCTCATGCCAAGTATAGACAGTCCACATGCTCCACACAAAATTCCCATCAAAGGGGCCCATCCCTAGAATGCTCTGTGCATTTGGAGGGGGCAGGGAATAGCTTTGTGACTGTAGCACAAGCAAAGCTCCCTGGTGGCCTTGTAAGGGATGGGACCTTGATGCCCAGTGGCCTGTCCATCTGTTGAGTTTATTCACAACCGCTGAACCAGCACCTGCCAAATTGCCAGGAAGAGGAGAGAATGAGCTTCTGGGCCATCTATATTTGTCTCTGAAATCTTCGACTGGACACAGGGCCCAGGCAGTACCAGTCTCCCAACAAAGGGTCACTCAAAAGATGAAAATGATCTTCTCTTTCAAAATCAAGGGGCAGCAGAGTCCCTCTCAGCTGCAACTGGGGAGCAAAGTCTTCAGCTTCCCTCATGGCCCACCTCTCTGCTCCATCCCTGTTTTCAGCACATCTCCCATCTGTGTCCCACCTCCTCCCTGGAAAGGAACTCAGTAACTTATTAAAATCTTACAATTAGCTGTGATATGTATCTTTTGCATAGCACCTTAGTGTCCATTCTCATTTTCCATGCACAGTAATTATTTAATATATGCCTGGCAGGTACCAAGCACTACATGAAAGGTGGGAGTCCCTAGAAGAATAGAACTTAAATGTCACCCAAGTGTCCATTCCCTGTGTGTCCCGAATTATCTAGGTCACCCTTCCCTTCAATTTGAAAAATGAAATGAATTGACTGTCCTTCCCTCACTCCATTACACTGTAGGGTTTCTATGTGTTTCTGAAAGGGCTCATGTGCTCACGATCATCCCTCTATCTGACTTCCCTTCACCACTAAAGTCTCGGTCTCCTCTGAGAGCTTCCCTCTCCAAGCCACTGCTCCCTCAGTGCTCCCAGTCCCATTCTCACAAGATTGTTTGGCAGTACTTTCCCATTAGAACAAAGTCCAAGAGATAGTCCACAATTTTCTTTAGGACAAATTTTCCCCTCATTGAATACTGCTCATTGATACAAATAGGCCATTGGGAATCACTGGGATGTAGAGACTTGCATTGCAGTGGCATTTGCTATATGGGACTGCACCCATGTTTGAAATTTTCCATTGGCTTCAAATTGAATTTCTTTCCCCTGACCTTACAGAGAGTGAAACGCAATTGCCACAAAACATCATGACAATTTTTAATGATGTGGAGCTATCCACCTCCTCCTCCAAAAAAAAAAAAACAACCTGTCGTAGGGTTCCAGGAAAATCTGGTGAAGACAGAAATTTATCTGGCATGTGCAATATTAGGAAAATGTACTGGCCTCATGATGCACGTTGGCATCTCAGAAATAGCCAATATAACATCTCAAGCCTACCTCACAGTAGTAAATTTTGTCCCCAAATATATATGGGTCAGGTTCTTCCCCACATATTTTTGGTAATTCCCACCTCATTCCACATTTCCCCAACTTCCAAAACAACATTCTATAAAAAGCAGTAGCTGTGTTATTAAAAAAGATAGAAGAACAAGGCTTCAGATGCAGTTTGTACTTGATTCAAGAGTGCTTGTCTTCAGGCATAGTATCTGATGTTGTTATTGAAAAGTTCTTGGTCTCTTATGAGAATCTGTTGCCCACAGGAAAGGTCCTCAAAATGTTCACAAGCATTACCAATGTGCTGGATACCAAGGTTATCATTATATGTCCTTCCCACCACACATACACACACACACACACACACACACACACACACACACACATACACACACACACTCCAATAAATTGTCCAACAAATGCCAAGTTCACACAAATCCTAAGAATCATAGTTCAGACAATCTAGTACACTGAAGTCACAAAATGAGTCTATAAAACTCTCTAAGTAATCTACAGGGCAATGCAGAAAGTCACTGGGGCAAGGAATTGCCTACCCCAAAAGCATTTATGCAAAGGAAATAAAAGGAAAGAGAATTATGGGCCAAAGCATGTATAAAACGTGTACTCAATTTGCTCCTGAAGCTTGGCATTTAGTATAATTTACCTGAATTAAGTTTGGGCATCTCACCTTTTAAGACGCTACAACCCATGTCACCTAACTTTGAGACGGCCAACTACCCCTGAGTTCAGTCACCATCGAGAGCCTGATCATAAGAATCCAGCTCGTGCTGGCGGACAGCACGTGAGCAACTGCCAGTGTATGAGTCTGTGTGCGTGGGGTGCCTTCAAATCCATTTCAATTGGGCAGCTGCTTATCAAGACTTTTCCCCAGAAACCGATTTAGCCTAATGATTGTGAGTAGCAATGACTTTTGCTTAATTAGTACAGTAATCAGTGCAAATTCCCCCTAAATGGTAGAGACCCATTTGGCAGGTGCCAAGTGATATTTAAGCAGGTGCTAAATAGGTGTGAAAGCCCCAGTTCTGGTCTTTCCCAGCTAGTTGCCAAATACATAAAGATGAAATGGGGTTCTAAGTATGCCTGGATGGATGAGTTGTCTAAAACTTCCCTCTAATTGCTGGTAAGAGCCACCCTATCATCATCCCTTCCCCCAGTGAATCTTTGTGAAGGCAGAGACAAGACCAGAAGCAGAATAGAGCAAAAATAAAGTCAGTAACACTTTGTTGTCTCTGCCTCTGATTCCCAGTGCCTCCTCTTTCCCAGCCCCCACTCAGAATTCCTTTCCTGGTCATGTGTCCTAACTTCTGTACTTAACAGTGGAGCTGCTCCCATGTACCAAACAAGCCCAGGGCTACATCCCAGTCTGTACTGGGCAGTGAATTTGTATCCCTGACTGAAGGAGGGAGTGAAGACAAACCTTAAAGAGAAAGGATGTTCCACATATAGTCAGGTGTGTACGTGTGATTGACCCAAAAACTGTTCTCTTCATTATTAGGAAAAGTAACTTTTATGGAGTGCTAGGCATAAGCCAGACATAAGCCCATGGGTTTACTACTTAATGCTTCCCAACACCCAGTCCACCCCATGCTAAGACAACCTTGCATGGCATTTGGCTGCTGGCTATTGGTCCATGGGTGGGAGTGTGTCCTAAGAGGGTCCAGACAGATGGGATGGAAGTGCATGTATTCAACTCTGGGGAAGAGCTTTTTCTCTCCTGGCACTGGATGTGAGCAAGAAAGTATGTTGCCCTAGTTGCTGTTGATGACCCTCTTGTCAACACAAAAGAAGCCAGTCTGACAACAAAGCTGACAGTCAGAAGAGGACAGAGACCAGAGAACTGGAGGAAAGTTGAACTTGGTCCCAATTACATTCTATCTGGAGTCCTCTTTACCTCTGGACTTCTCCCTATGTGAGCCAATAAATTCCTTCATTGTTTAAGCACATTTGAGCTGACTTTTCTGTTATTTGCTGCTGAAAGCATCCTAATTAAAACTCCAACACTCTGGGGAAGGAATTGTAATATCCATTTTACAGCTGAAGGACCTAAGTGCATTGGGGTTAAGTAACTTGGCCGAAGAATTGGTTGAATCAGGGTTCAAACTCAGGACTGCCTGGTATCTGGGTTGTCCAAATCATCTCCCCAGGAGTAAGAAGAGCCCGAGAATACCCTCAGGAGTGGCACTTCCCTGTGATGGTTGATTTTACCTGTCAACCTGACTGGTCAAGGGGTGCCCAGATACTTGGCTAAACTTCATTTCTGGATGTCTGTGAGGATGTTCCAGATGAGATCAGCATGTGAATTGGTGGGCTCAGTAAAGCAGATTGCCCTCCCCACTGTGGGTGGGCATCATTCAATCCAACGAGGGACTGAACAGAACAAAAAACTGATGAAGGGAGAATTTGTCCCTTTCTGTCTGTCTGTTGTCTTCTACCCTCAGACTGGGATTTACACCATCAGCTCCACTGGTTCTCAGGCTTTCAGATTTGAACTGAACTATACTACTGGCTTTCCTAGGATATATCCCTAGGATGTATATGTCCTGTTAATTCTGTTTCTCTGGAGAACCCTGACTGACATAATTTCTCACAGTTATTATTTTTAAATAGGTAAATGATTTACTTGGAGACAAGCTTGGAAAGTCAGATGAGCGGTCAAAGAAATGACATCCTTGAGTAAAGTTAGGGGACCTTTCCTGTGTGGCTGAAAACAGTCCTGAAGGAAGACTTTCCAGTACTTTTAGTAATGGTAGTATTGTCGTGAGAAGACAAAAATCTCCCAAGATGGCTACTTTGAAGGACTTGCTTGTTTAGATGCACATATTCTGGTATGTTTAAGAAATCATGGAGAAATCATTATCATTATCATAAGCCTATCTCCCTCACATTCAAGGGCTAGGCTTGAATCTCTGGAAACATCTGAATCCTCCCTTTCTCTCTACCTTTACTCACACATGAAGTCCAGAACAGTCTCATCCCATCAATGCATCTTGGGAATTCATCTTTTCCTTTCCACTCACCTCTACTTTCACCACAATCCCCTTTCTCATTTTTCTCCTCACACAGCAGCCACTTCACCGTTGGCCTATTGTGATAGCTCCTCTACCTCCAGACTTTCCGCTCTGACCTCCTCACCTCCCCAAACAACTCCCATTATTCCAGCCTCTAAAAAGGCTCAGAAACCTGCCATGTAGCATTGTACAAAAAAATGAAGGCTTTGTCAGACAGACATGGGGCCAAATCTTGGTTGTGCTGTTAACTAGCTCTGTGACTTTGTAGAAGTTACTTAACTCTATTCAGCCTCATTTTTTTTTTTGTCTTCAAATGTAAGTAATAATAAGCAGCTCACTAGATTGTGTTAAAGTGTATAATGGGCAATGAATACTTACTGATTTAAAGAGAGTAGGTGAGATGGCATATTAAACATCAATGGCAGGACCAGGTAACTATTAGACATTCAACACTGGCACCAGTCATCATTCATATTGTATTTACCATCCGTAATCACCATACCATATATGGTGACTGTCGCAGGAATCTAATTTCTTGGCTTGGAATTTAAGCTTTACCTGGATTCCTAGGCTTATGTTTCTGCCCTCTTTTACATCAACACTTCACTCCAGTCATATTTTGTTTGTTGTCTTCTAAATATAATTCATGCATTCCCAGCTCTAAATACTAGTTCCCTCTGTTACCCCTCCCAGAGTATTCTTCCCATGCACTGCTACTCATCTAAATAGTATCCCTCATTGAAGGTCTTTAAATCACCCTATGTCCTAAGTCATCTCTGACTGTACCAGACCAGAGCAATTTCCCCATCCACTAAGCTTTTTCTCCACGACAAGCATCCACCACTTAGCCTAAGCGTGTCTTCCCAACTTGAGTACAAACCACTTGCGGGCATAGAGCGAGCTCACCCTATACCTCTTGGATCCACAGTGCTTAGCAAAGATTCCAGCACATAGTAGGAACCAAATAAATCTTAACCATTATCATTAACCACTACAATGCAGTGAGGCTACAACAACTTTTTTTAAAAATCATTACCTGACGCTATCAAGTAGGTATCAAGCAAAAATCTTCTATCCCAGATTTTTGAGTTTCTGGGTATGGGCATACATTTCCTAAGTTAGAATTATGATTCCATGAGCAGTTCATGTAAGTAGACCTTGAGAGAATTGGTATCCATAGAAGTTTGTCTTAGCATCACTTCTTCCACCTTCACATCTCTCTCTCTCTCTCTCTCTCTCTCTCTCTCTCTCTCTCTCTCTCTC
>NW_026058207.1:20610-52642 GCF_023721935.1 Panthera uncia | reverse complement strand
ACCAACAAAGGAAAAGAGGTTTGGGGATTCTGGGTGAGAGAGGAAAGTCATAGGAAAATGACCAGGAAAAATATGGTAAGGGTTTCTTAGTAAGATGTGTTTTGGCAGATTTAAGACCATGCCCTCTGCATTGGTAAGAGTCAAGAGTCCTTCTCTTCCTGATACTTCAGAGGGAGACATGTCTACAAATGGAAATTTACTTTGTAAATATAAATTTCTGTTTGGGAAAGGAAAACTTGTGCCGTTTTTAGAGTTTTTCCGGCATGTGATGGTTCTCAATGGCCTTCAGCTCAAAAGAATCCACATAGCAAGGAGACACATTTTGGGGTGGCATTTTCTGGTACCACTGAGTACACAGATGAAATGTATACTTTCCTGAATTTTTGAAATATTTCAGTAAAAGGAATGAACAGAACCCAGAACATTAAGCACTGGAACATTTCGACCCCATCGCGGTTCTTTGGTCCAACTTTTAGTTACTTACAAGCATTCCAAGCACTACATTTCCACCTGTTGTTTTTTTTAATCGCTTTATATTTCTGTCTTAAGACTTTGTTTTGTGTTTTCAATATATAAAACCTTTTCATTAGGGTTTTGACGGGAACTAGAAAGAATCTGAACTCACTTGCTTTAATCAGCATATTTTACATATGAAGACTTGACCAAGATGACTGCAGAAAAGTTTGTAGAGCTCTCTCCTGGAGAAGCTGAATGTTCATGGCAGCTTTAAAACTGTGTTGTCTACCAAAGTCAAATTTTCTACATTTCAGAAATGTTTAAAAGCTTAATAAGTAAACTTTAATCATTTAATATGAATTAAAATCTCAGCATCTCTAATTTATTTTTTTTATTTTTTTTTTAACATTTATTTATTTTTGAGACAGAGAGAGACAGAGCATGAACGAGCGAGGGGCAGAGAGAGAGGGAGACACAGAATCGGAAGCAGGCTCCAGGCTCTGAGCCACCAGCCCAGAGCCCGATGTGGGGCTCGAACTCACGGACCACGAGATCGTGACCTGAGCCGAAGTCGGACGCCCAACCGACTGAGCCACCCAGGCGCCCCTCAGCAGCTCTAATTTAAAAAAAATCAATGAATTAAAAGGATGATAAAGGTGTTGTACATATGGGTTAAATGTGGTCCCTATATACGGGCCTCATACTATTTACTTCTCTTTTTTTTTTTAATGTTTATTTATTTTGTGAGAGAGAGAAGAAGCAGGGGAGGGGCAGAGAGAGAGGGAGAGAGAAAATCCCAAGCAGTCTCCATACTGTCAGTACAGCGCTCATCTCCTGGCTCGATCTCACGAACCATGAGATTATGACCTGAGCTGAGATCAAGAGTCGGACACTTAACCTAGTGAGTCACCTGGCGCCCCTCAGACCATTTACTTCTTCACAGCAGGCTGGGATCAGTCGCTGAAAAGCTTGCCTGCGCCAAACTCAAAATTTCACACATCTCATCGCTTTAAAATAACGCTATTTTGCCTGCCTGCTTTGCCTGCCTAGCTAAAGACAAGCCCTCAGGCTACAAAAGCCCCTAGGCCACCGCTGCCCTCTTGGCCTCCTGACTCCGAGCTTCCCCATCCAGCTGTTGTGCAACTTCACATGTGAGCCTCCCTGCTAGCGGAGGCCCCACCTCTTGGTTTCTGGAAGGTCTGCTCTGAGGGTCTTCGGCTTGCACGTTGTCAAGGCACCACCAAAACAGTGCTCACATTATACGCTGCTGCCACCTGTTGCCGTGTCTTTAATCAGCCTCCGCATCCTCCTTGAAGTTATCACAAAAGGAATCACAATCCCAAGGAAAAGCCTCACGAATGCAGAAAATTAGTCACAAGAAGTCGTGCGGGCAAATACAAGGCAGAGGGGAGCTGGTTCTTTCTGTATGTCCTGACAAAGGAGGCAAAGATAAAACATTTCTAGGACCCACAAAGCTGATGCAGGTCTGGGGTTTCCCAGACAGCAATCATGTGGGTGACTCTGGACAGCTGAGTCCATAGTTAATATTGTTAGAAAGACTTGAAAAAGTGCAATAAATAAATAAACAGAACTGTAGGTGACTTAGAAAGTCGCGTTCTCCCCATGCCCATTTATGTAAACGAGATTACATAAATATGGAAAACATATATTTTTAAAAATGACAGCATGAAATGATTCTCATCTTTGCAATATATCCAACACGTCACAATGTATTAAACTTAAGCATGAAAATGAAACAGCCTTTACTTTAATCTCTGCTGCTTTTCCTTGGGTTATATGGCCTTGAGCAAATTATTTGACTCTTTCATTCTTTTAAGAAGTATTTATGGAGTGTATACCTTGGACATAAGTTCTAAAAGTGCCATGCCTAGGAGCTCACAGGTGACACAGAGTAGCTTCCTAGAGAGAATAATATTTTATAGTGCACATTACCTTTATATACACTCTGATGAGTCTCTAATGTCTTGGAAGTGAGAAAATTAAGAGCAACTCTATTTATCTAGACCTGGCTGTCCAATAGAAATGTAATGTCATCTACATAAGTAATTTTAAACTTCTAGTAACCATATTAAGTAAAAAGGAACAAGTGACTTTATTTGTAATAATATATTTATATAACCCAATGTATCTGAAATATGAGTCAACATGTAATAAATATAAATTATTGGAATATTTTCTATTCTTCTGTACTAGAACTTTGAAATTCATTACACATTTTAAACTTACCACACATCTCAATTTAGACTAAGCTACCTTTTAAGTGCTCAGTAGCCTGGCTAAGGACCTACCGTGTCAGAGCACACAAATCTATTTTCCACCAATATTTTCAAGTTTGAAGACCTCCTTCTCAAAATATTTTGAGAATAACCACATTATAGTTCAACACTTTTAATATCCACAGATTGATAAATCATTGAAAACGTTCTTAGGAATAAATTCAACATTGCTTTTCCGTGTGTATTTATTTTGCGTGTGTCTACTGTTAAGAAACAAAATTGGGGTGCCTGGGTGGCTCAGTCGGTTAAGTGTCCGACTCTGGATTTCAGCTCAGGTCACAATCTCAAGGTTCATGGGACTGAGCCCCAAGTCGGGCTCTGTGCTGACAGCGGAGCCTGCTTGGGATCCTCTCTCTCTCTTTCTCTCTCTCTGCTCCTCCCCCCACTTGCGTGTAAGCACTCCCTCCCTCTCTCTCAAAATAAACTTAAAAAGTCAACCGAATGAAGATGTACTGGGATGGGTGAAATGGGCACCGGCCCTTCTTGCACGTGGAGGGGAGTTCCGAGGGTTGACTAGCTGGAGGAAATGAAAGGTTTTATAGGAAGGAGGATGGGGCAAGAAAGTTGCTAGCAAGAGGATTGTTCCCAGGAGGGGGAAGGGGGGGGGGGGTCTTATGCAGATGACCTCATCTTCCCCCGGGGGATGGAGAGGCTTCCGTGGCTGACTCACTGTTGCTAATAGAAAATTCCTGAATGACCGGTGAAGACTATTTCCTGGGGAGCTTGAAACCGCAATTCCATTAGGTATTAAGCCCTGGTTTGGGGACACCATTTTTGGGCCTGTGGCCTTCTTTCTAACACCATGTATGTTTGGAAAATAGTACAATAGGGCATGGTATTATATCACATTAGAACACGCTATGGATGCTAAGCTACTCTGAACCGAATTTTGGTCTGATAAAGTGCGCGGATGGCTCTTTCTAGGCATGACCTAAGTTGTGCCGTAAGCACACCTATCCAGCAAGATGATTTGAGCTGACCTGATGACCCCTTTGTGACAGGCTCTTTACAGAGGTGACTCATACATCCTGCCGGCAGAATGACCACCAGACAAAAGGATTCCTACAATCCCCCAATTTTGGGCAGCAATTAACCCTATTCTCCCCCCCCCCCCCCCCGCCTTCACGCACCTGCCTGGAGACCCCAGGTGAGGACTGGGTTGTTTGCATGTTCTGTAGGATCCCCATTCCACACAGGTTCATCCAAAGGTACAGATGTTCAATAATTAGCCCAAGGGGACTCAGCTGTGACTTGACCCCCAAAGCCTATATGGCTCATCCCTGAGCTATGCTGCCTTTCTTTTCTTTAAAAAAAAAAATTTGGTGGGGGGGGCACCTGGGTGGCTCGGTCGGTTAAGCGTCCGACTTTGGCTCAGGTTGTGATCTCGCGACTTTGGCTCAGGTTGTGATCTCGCGGTCCGTGAGTTCTAGCCCCGCGTCGGGCTCTGTGCTGACCGCTCAGAGCCTGGAGCCTGTTTCAGATTCTGTGTCTCCCTCTCTCTCTGCCCCTCCCCCGTTCATGCTCTGTCTCTGTCTCAAAAATAAATAAATGTTAAAAAAAAAATTTTTTTTTAATTTTTTTAATGTTCATTTTTTTTTTAATTTTTTAACGTTTTATTTATTTTTGAGACAGAGAGAGACAGAGCATGAACGGGGGAGGGGCAGAGAGAGAGGGAGACACAGAATCGGAAGCAGGCTCCAGGCTCCGAGCCGTCAGCCCAGAGCCCGACTCGGGGCTGAAACTCACGGACCACGAGATCGTGACCTGAACCGAAGTTGGACGCTCAACTGACTGAGCCACCCAGGCGCCCCACGTTCATTTATTTTTGAGAGAGAGAGAGCGAGTGTGGGAGGGGCAGAGGGAGAGAGCCAAGAGAGACAGACAGACAGAATCTGAAACAGGCTCCGGGCTCTGAGCTGTCAGCACAGAGCCGGACGCAGGGCTCAAACTCACGAACCGCAAGATCATGACCTGAGCTGCCTTTCTTAAAGAGCAGCGCACCTCAGATAAGACTCTGTGTGGACACCTAGCACGTGCAAGTTCTGCAAACGTCTGCCATTATCAGGATTCTAATGCCTGTGTTTGTGCCTTTTTAAAAATGCTCTCTCCTGAAACACTGCGCTCCATCATTCAGGACATGGCTCCACACCCCACTTTGTTCATGACTCTGTTTTGAATTGGATTGAGCTTTCCTTTCTAAACCGGCCTTTTGCTACCTAAAGGAGTGCAGAATTTGGCCCCCGGTTCTCGGTCGGTGATGATGCCATAACACTTTATCGATGGCAGGAACTCAGCAAGAAGAAACCCCACCCCCACTCACAGAAAGTGGCTCAGTCACTCATTTGTTCAGTGAGGGCCTTTTCCAGGCCAGGCTGTGTGCTGGCCACATGCCGGTGAACAAAACACACGGCCCCCGTTCCCATGGAAATGTTCACGATGGAGTATGACGTTAAACAAATAAATCTGTAACTACAAACTGCGTTGCACAGTAAGCATTGTTAAGGAAAAAGTACAACAGTCTGCGAGATAGAAGTCAGGCGGGGGAAGTCAGAGAACACCTCTCTGAGGAGGTAACATACAGGGACAAGTAAGACCTTAAGTATGAATAGGATTTGTCAGGTAAACGGTGAAGGAAAGAACATTCCAGGCAAAGACTTGAAGCGAAAGAGCATGTCGCATTTAGAAAGCGCAGAAAGGCCACGTAGCAGGGATGCGGTGAGCCTAAGGGGAGAGGGGCCAAAAGTGGGGCAGAAACCTAGGCAGGCCGTGTGGGAATCTGATAAGGAGCAGGTAGATTGTGCAATGTGAAAAAAAATCCCTATTATTTGCACAGTACAAACTGAAAATTCGCATAGCTCCTCTTGACCACATGAGTGGGGGTGGGCACAGTCTTAGAAAGAATACTAGTGTCTTTCAAGGATATCAGTGTTGTTTCTAAAACAGTGAGTCTCTTAAGCGTTCCATCTGATAGTTTGGCCCGGAATATACTCAGTCAACACCATGAGGCCCACTGTGGGGTGTAAGGTGTCAGGGGGATGTGAAGATGGTTAAGTGACGGTGACCAAAAAGGGACCTAATGGCTAACAGCATCAGGTACACATGGGGAAGTGGGAGAGGTTAAACTCAGGGCAAAGGTCTGAATTACAACGCTTTTTATATGTTGTATACTGAGCCCCGTTTCCGGGACTGGAGGCCAGGTTGGACAGGGGCACAGGGGTCAAGGCTGGGGACAATCAAGTGAATTAATGTGCATCCAGTGCTCCCAAACGGGGCCTGACATATTGTCAGCACACCAAGCTGCCCTTACTATCCATAGTGATTTATTTTTTCCAAAACACAATTTCACATTAAGTAACACATAGGGCGATAACAAAACATTTGAATGAATAAGTTGGCTATGTTAGCAACGTATTACCAAAATGAGAAATGAACAGGCGTCTCCCAGTGAAGATGGCAAATTTAAAATATTGTGTGTAGTATGCGGTAAGAACCAGATAAAAAAAAAAAAAGGGAACCACACTCTGTAAACATTTATCCTGTAACAATGTTAGGTTACAAACGACCTAAGCAAGAAGGCAATGTTACAATTAATTTGGCTGAGTGACTCGGGAGGATGCTGTTAGTATGTGGCCAAACAACTGAGTCTTTTTACAGAGAGGCGAAATCAGCTGCACCTGAGGATTCCCTGCGTGGAGACACCCCCTCCTCCCTGCTGGGTTCCAGACCTTTCCAGGTTGCTGGGTTTCCAGACACCTAGAGCTGCTTTCGATGGTTGTCCCTTGTTTGTCCCCTGCAGTATTCCCATTTCTGTGTCACTTCTGGTTTTGAAGCCCTAATAAGTCTACAGGAAATGAAGGATAGAGAATTATGAATCGGGTGTGCTGAACACCAAAAAGTAACGCCAACGAGGAAACTGTGCTGCCCTGAGAGTACAGAATAAATTTATTCAGAGAACCGGGCGCTGGTTCCGAAGGCTGTTAATCCGTATACTTCCTAAGTCCCAGATTTCATACCATAGTGGTAAGAACCAAACAAGGGACTTCTCCCCGTGGGCAGGCAGGCCTGAGACTTCCCGAATGAACAAGCAAGCTCGGTGGGAAGGCTGTCCGATCTCCGCTCCCACCACCCTCAGGACCCTGCAGGTGCAGCCCTGCAGGTGCGAGCCAGGCTGGGCTAGCCCGGTGCCCTCCCGGTGTAAACGCAGAAGCATCTTACAGAAGGGGGTCTCAGTACAGCTCAACACTCAAGAGGTCTTCAGGAGGATGAAGGCAGCCACGGAGGGGCCAAACCATACAGAAAGATTTTCGGAACACGTGGAATGTTGGTGACTTTATTAAAACGTTCCTCACAGCATTCTTTACAAAACCACCAAGGCCCTAAAAAAATCGCTCAACAAATATCAAGACCTTCTACATACAGGACACTGGTCCAAAGTGCTCCCAATTCTTTTTTTTTTTTATTTAATTTTTTTTCTTAACGTTTATTTTTGAGACAGGGAGAGACAGAGTATGAACGGGGGAGGGTCAGAGAGAGAGGGAGACACAGAATCTGAAACAGGCTCCAGGCTCTGAGCTGTCAGCACAGAGCCCGACGTGGGGCTCGAACTCATGGACCGTGAGATCATGACCTGAGCCGAAGTCGGACGCTTAACCGACCGAGCCACCCAGTCGCCCCCAAAGTGCTCCCGATTCTTCATACAACTCCAAAGTGTTTAAAATTCTGAAAGCTTATTTCAAAATTTTTAAATTTTACTTCACTCACGATTTTCAATAAGTATTGGGCGTGGAGTGCTCTCTCTACTCCTGTTCACAGGAACGAAAGCCCACCGTTCTCCTGCTAATATACGTATGGTTCATATGTGTTAGGTGTATGTTTACATAGAACAGTTTTCAGCTGCAAATAGATTAAAAAAAATCTTCAGGAAACCAAATCAGTATAGAAGTAAAAAATAGAATACGTTTAATCCATTAGTTATAAAGCTTAAACAGTTTTGGATCTTCTTCACGACAGAAAGGTCCGGACGGTGCCCTTGATTGGGCCCCTGCAAATGGGGCATTTTCTGAGGGGAGGGGCGCAGTCTTGGCACACCACCAGGTGGCCGCAGGGAATGAACACCACGGACACTTCTCGGTCCAGGCACACTTTGCAGGTTCTTTCCTCCTGCAGCCTCCTCAGCTGCTCTTCCACTGGCAAATCTAACAAGAGAAAAGGATTTTCTTAATGTTTTTTAGTTTAATTTTTTGTGAGAGCAAGAGCATACGCACGCGCGGGGAGGGGCAGTGGGGGGGGGGGGGGAGAGAGAGAGAGGGAGGGAGGGGGGGGGGGAGGGAGAAAGAGAGAGAATGCCAAGCAGGCAGGGCCCTGTTGGGGGGGCTCCATCCCACAAACTGTGAGCCCATGACCTGAACCGAAATCAAGAGTCGGATGCTTAACCACCTGAGCCCCCCAGGCGCCCCGAGAAAAGAATTTTTAATGACAGGAAACTTGCTGCTTCTGCTCCCATGAAAAGCCAAGAAAATAAAACCAATGTTTTCTATTGGTTAAATTAATACTATTTTACCTGAACCATCTTCTGTGGGAACATACTTTAGGTCCTGTTGCACTAAGGGAGAAAAGCAAAAAGCACTAAACAAAATGGCACTATAACAAACAACGTTAATATTTATTCACGGAATACACATTTTTAAACTAACAGCTTAGACTCTGGCCAAATGCTATACATAACTGTCATAACATCAAGGCAATAAAAATCTTTTATCTTTTTGTGCAATTAATAGTTTGTAAATTAGACTGAATTATTTTCAATGATCCCAAAGTATTAAGATTAAAGCATATTTTCTTTTTTAAAAACCTGAATTGCATTGAATTTTAGATTCCAGTGCGTTAACAATGCAATATTCGTTTCGGGTGTACAAGCTAGAGACTCAACACTGATTGATGTACGACACCCAGTGCTTGTCACACGAAGAGCATATTTTCAATTGGCTTAGAAAGATCCCCCAAATAACTGTGCAGCACTCACCGAAGAAACGCTCGTATAACACGGGGTCCATTTCTAGGAGACAGTTTTTAAATACGGTGACTGCAAAACTTCCCTTCACTAACACAGCATCAATCAGCAATCTTGCTTGCAGAGATGTTTGTGCTTTCTGTGTAATAACACTGTGTTCTTGCTCAGTAATCACTCTGGCAGTTCGGAGACCATCCAGGATGGGGAGTACGGAAGTCAGATGTTGAAAGAGCGCCATTCTGTTCTTCCGGATTAATGACACATCATCTTTGTAAAAAAGAAAACAAACATGTTCCCACTGTGCTCACACACTTCCTTCCACGCCTACACGTAACTGCATGAAAAAGCAACATAATTTGTGATTGGTCAGGCAGCGCAGGTGGCTGGGGTCGGGGCCACCTGCTGCCTGGGCCATCTTGACGATCACTGTGTTAAGCACTTTGCATCATATATTAATCCCTTCCACCTCCATAACAGCTGTCCCAGGAAGGCGCCCTGCCCCCACTTAGCAGACGAGGAACCGGAGGCACCGGGAGGCGAACAAACTGTAAAGGACACACAACTCGCGAAAGTCAAACGCAGGCGGAGGCAGTCTGGAGCCGTGATCTGTGTTCCTGGACATTCTGAACTACTGCTGAGCCTTTAACCAAGTAACATTTAGAACTTGATAAAACTGAAATTCCAATTCAGTCTAGTCAACTTGGGGAAAGATAAAATCAGGAGATGAAAACAACAGAACATTTATTTCTCAAATGATCATTCACCCGTAAAATTTCTTCAAAATTCCATTTTAAGATGAAATTTTGATTATTTCCCCAAATTAGACACGATGTTGCCATTACTCAAATCTTTTCTAGGAAGTGGGGAAAGGCATTAACAGCATGTTAAAAATTAAATCCTACTGGTCAGGGATACCCTCCTGTCTACAGGATCACCATATTCCCCTGGAAGATCTAGGTTTTGTACCTCTTGGCAAAATACTTTGCATTTCAAAATTCTGCAATTTTATTATCTCCTGGCAATATGATCTATGAACCTAAGTTTAATCATTATTATACAATTCTGCCATGACCCATAAGGCTCCTTCTATAAAATAACTAATGACAGAAATGGGGCTATCTAAAAAACTTATGTGGGGGAAATGACTGTTGGATTTTAGAAACGCTGACTCTGTCAAGTAACAGGACACAAAAATAGAATCATTTAATAAAGGATAAAAAATAGTGCTTAGTCAAAAAGTCAAGGCCAGAGATACCCTATTTGAAGAGAGCTGGAGCTCTGGGAAAAAACTGGGAAATGGCCAGGACCGAGATTAGTGTGTAGCACAAAGAAAAGGCTGCACAAGTATGCATTGAACAGAGGCGCAGGCAAGCCTTCCTATGTAAAGAGCAGAAGGAACAAAGAAGTAATGGCCAGAGGGCTATGACTTTGCACCTAATGCACTGGGGTAAATCCTCTGGTAGAGAAGTAGTGATGTAATTTGCACCTGGTGTTGAAGTATGTTAGTTTTTCCATCTAACATTTATGTTTCTAATTACATTTTACTTAGACAAATGTAACAAGTTCTCTGAAATTCTCAAGGCTTCTAAAATCGGATTGCTAGTGGTTGAGGAGAAAAGGACTCATCTGAAACTCACAGACTGCATTCTAGCACTTAAGAGGGAAACACTTGAATAGACCTTTGAAGCATATTATTCTTTGGTTCTGGAAAAATTATCCTAAGTTTACTTACACACCTGTCAAGAAACTACTTACCTACTGCTCTTGGAAAACTATAAAATCATCAGTAACCTGAACGGAGATATTTTCGTTCACTCATTCAAACAGTATTTCTGGAGCACAAACTATGTGCACAGGGTGCCTGCCAGTGTGGACATTAGGGTGTGTGGAGACGCGAAGACATCTTTCTGACGATGTCAATTACTGTATATTGTTGACTGGGGTCATCTGTGCAGACTGTGGATTTTCTTTGAAAGAAACATAAGTGCTTTATAGCTGGATGCCCTCAGACTTTGAGAAGTGCTCGCTGGTGACTAGCAGCTGAGTCGGAGCAGACCAGCACCAGGTCAAGCAGCCATATCTCCACTTCACGGTGAAACAGGAACCCTGACGAGGCCAGGCAAAGATGAGCGTGGGCTCTGTCACTGCCGTCCCAGGGGTCTGCAGACTGAATAATGCCTGCTTTGGTAAAGCTAGGATGCCGTCCTGCTAGGATTGGGTACGTCCATCTAGGGTGGCCCCGAAGACAAAGCCACCGGAGCGGTAGGCTTGTCCAAGCACAGAGCGGACGATCTTACGGTCAATCATCCTGGGAAGAAACAGATCCCAGATGGCACTACACAAGACAAGGGGTAAACTTTTCTCATTCTGGGCTTTGGGGATACCAGGGGACCTGGGCTTTCGCAAGGGACGTCCCTAGTCATGTGTGTAAAACGGCCACAACTTTGGAGAGATGAACCAGAACAGAAGCTAAGCAGATAGACGCAGGAAGAAGGCCTCAGAGGCACCGAGAGGCCCAAACAGTTACAGCCGTCAATGGCCATCTGTGACATACTGCTCTTCTGTTACCCCTACATCTCCAGGAAGAGCTTGTTAAAAGTTGCAGTCTGTTTTCAACCGTGTTGAAAACACTGGCGGATCCTGTCCATGCTTAGCAAAGGGTGGCAACGGAGAGATTTCTCCTGGTCTAAGCCAGAGCGATGGCAGGGTTCAGAGTCGCCAGATGGGAATGAACATGCTTGGAGGAGGAGAGTTTTGCGAAGGAAGGCTGAGCAGAGATGATACAGTGGCAGACAAGGCTGGCAAGATAACCTGACCCGGGAGAATGGAAACAGCATCCTAGACCTCCCCTAAACAAAAGACACCCCAAAGGGGAACTAGGTTCCTGTGTGGGCAGGTAGGAAACTTAATCATAACCCATACGTTAATGTGTGTTATTAATGTTATCATAATGTCATTAGGCTGAGACACACTGTGATGGTAATTTTAAAATACATAATTGCCCCTGATTCTACCCTAATTTATAGCAAAGAGGAATGAACCTAGGATCAAAAACAAGCCATGTATGATTACATATACAGTCAACGAAAAACTGTATATGTAACTGTATATGTAAATGTAATCTTAACTGTATTTTTACTCTGGGTAAAATATAAGTTAAGAATATAAGTAAAATAAAAATATAAGTTAAGAGTAAAAATATAAGTTAAGAAAATCCTTTCACTCAGGGCGCCTGGGAGGCTCATTCAGTTAAGTGTCCGACTCTGGATTTCAGCTCAGGTCATGATCTCAAAGATGATGGTCAAAGATGAGCTTGGGCTCTGTTGCTGCCAGCCTGGGGGTGTGCAGGCCTGAATAATTCATGCTGAGCACTGAGCTAGAACCTGCTTCAGATTCTTTGTCTCTCCCTCTCTCTGCCCCTCCCCTGCTTGCATGCACACACACTCTCTCAAAATAAACATTCAAAAAGAAAAGAAAATGCTTTCATTCAATATATACATTTTCAATTTACTAATGAGCAATTCAAAAATATTAAAAAAAAATTTTTAATGTGTATTTTATCTTTGAGAGAGAGAGAGAGAGAGAGAGAGAGAGAGAGAGCATGAGCATGAGCAGGGGAGAGGCCGAGACAAAGGGAGACACAGAATCCCAAGCAGGCTCCAGGCTCCGAGCTGTCAGCACAGAGCCTGACGCGGGGCCCGAACTCATGAACCACAAGATCATGACCTGAGTTGAAGTCGGATGCTCAGCTGACTGAGCCACCCAGGCGCCTCTCAAATATATTTTAATGTAAAAATTTCCAGAATTCAAATTCAGAACATTGAACATAAAATCTGATTGGACTATGAGCATACTTTCAGTAACTTAGAGACAGACATCAACTCCATACAGAAAGAGACACTGATTACTAAATGCATGTACCTGATTCTTTTTCCTCAGTGGCTCTTTCTTTCTCCTCTTCCCTGATTTCATCTTCTGCATTAAGTAAATCTGATACAATATCACTGACTGTTTTGTAATTCTCCCCGCTCGTCAGGATCTTGCTCTGAATGGTCTGCTTCACCAGGTTTCTACTGAAGCCCATCTCCAAGGCCGCTTTCACCACGGGTGTGTTCATCATGACGGCATCTTCGGAGGAACTTTCTCCAGGCCCAAAATGAACAACTACATAAAATCGAGAATTTGGCACATGTTGGGATAGTCTATATATTTTTGGAATTGAAAGTTATTAGTTTCAAAAACATAAAGTCCAGAAAATGTAGAGCCATTATTTTGTCTTAACTTTGTTAAACTTAAAATAATGATACACACGTTCAGTCATGAAGATAAGAATATGGAATATCGTATTCCGATACAAAATATGCATTCCCCAGCATAACTGTGAGTGGGAGAAAGAAACAGAATGTCGAGGATCCCGGCCACCAAACATTCTTTTCTCCCCGTGATGAAGGAACAAAGGAGCTTTCTAAATCCAGTATGTTTCATGTATTTTTCAAAGAGGCCACTGTCCTCGCTCACTCCATCGCCACAGGGCCTCCTACTGAATCTCTCCTGTCTACTTCCTTCCTGGCCCTGCAACCAGAGTGACTGTCACACACAGATCCGACTGTGTCGTACTCCTTCTGAAACTCCATCAACAACTGCTTCGTTCTCACAGACACTCAACTGTGGCTTACAAGACGGCACCCAATCTGGGCCCCGCTCACCTCGTGAGCTTCATCTCTTGCCACTTTCTCATTCACGCTCTACACTCAAGACCAGAAGTCACAGACTGGTGGCTCTTGGGTCCAAGCCCGCCCGCAGGGCTGACCACTCTTAGCGCTGGCCGGCTTCCTTCATGTATCTGTTCGCGATCCTACTTTTTTCTGGCCATACAGAATTTTGCTCATTTCTTCAAATGTGCCTGCTCTTTTGTGTGGCTTAAGACTTTCATGTGTTCTCTCTGCCTAGAATATTCTTTTGCTCCCTTGGTCATCTGGTTAACTCCTACCCTTGCCTTCAGTTCTGTGCTAAGACAAGTACTTCCTCTGGAAAGCCTTTTCTGATCTTGCAAGTTTGGGTGACCCGCCCCTCATGCACCCCCAGAGCCCAGCACGCTTCACTTTTCCCAGCATATCCCTTCCCATGTCCTTGTCTGTATCTCTTGCACTATTAGCTCATGAGAATAGGACGTATGTTTACCCTGTTCTCTATTTTTTCCTCAGAATAGCAGAATCACAATAAATATTTACTGAAGTGAATTAAACACTAGACAGAGTAGAACAGCTTGTTCAAATAGTGACTCTATCATCTTTTAGGTTTAACCTGTCTGAGCCTCAGGTCCCTACAGAAGAATGGGAATAATAATTTCTACCCTCTTCATGTTACAGGAAGAATATGTGAGCAAGCTAATGTCATGGTGCCCGCGCTCCCACAAGGTCTGAGAACAAGGGTGAGGCTGGATGTAAGCAGTGTGTTAAAACTACAGATAGTCAAGTCCCACCCTTAGATACCATGACTCAATACAGTAGGTTTAATGTGGAGACCAGAAATCTCCAATATTTTTTTAAAGAATTCTTAATGTTTCTTTACTTTGAGAGAAAGAGACAGAGCACAAGCGGGGGAGGGGCAGAGAGCTAGAGACAGAGACCCAGAATCTGAAGCAGGCTCCAGGCTCTGAGCTATCAGCACAGACCCCGACGCGGGGCTTGAACTCATGAGCCGAGAGATCATGACCTGAGGCAAAGTCACATGCTTAACGGACCGAGCCACCCAGGTGCTCCATAATCTGCAGTATTTTTTAATGTTCTTCAGGCAAATATGATACACACTGAAGTTTGACAAATACCGACTTAATGAATTTGAGAATGCATTGCACAGTCCAGAACATCATACAATGTACATTATTACTATTATCACATTTCAATCACCATCGTACCAAAAGGTTCTATTTAAATGCAGTAATTAGGGGCACCTGGGTGGCTCAGTCAGTTAAGCGTTTGACTTTGGCTCAGGTCACAATCTCATGGTTTGTGGGTTTGAGCCCCACGATGGGCTCTGTGCTGACAGCTCAGAACCTGGAGCCTGCTTCGGATTCTGAGTTTCCCTTTCTCTCTGTCCCTCCCCTGCTCACACTCTGTCTCTCAAAAATAAATAAACATTAAAAAAATAATTTAAGTGCAGTAATTATTATCATTATACATACTTGGTGACTCAGCATTCTCATCTTCTGTGTTGTCTGAAGTAGATAACAACTGCAGGAAAAAAAAGTATATAAATTAGGATAGATATAAGTTTTACCCTGTCCATTATAATATAAATGAGTCAAGAGATCTATTTTATTCAATTTATTGGAAACTGACTAGCTTATAGGCAAATGATTTTTTACCTCAAAAGCAATATTGCATCTACATTCAAAAGTAATTCTCTATGCCATAAACTATTCTTGATGAAGCCGATATTCATTCATGAAGGCAAGAAAAGGGCTACACCTTCTCAGTGATATGAGACAATCATTGTTTGCCTTTCATTCCAAACACCTGACATTTCCTGGGTCATCCTTTGGGATAAGTTGGACCCTAGATCAGTTCTACTGTCTGTGGCTACAAAGTAACCCTCAAACTATTATATAAATTCTTATCTGCTTTTCTAGGAAGATTATTTTCCTTCCAGCACTTTGAATATTTCTTGCCATTCCCTCTGGCCTGCCAAGTTTTTGCTGAAAAATCCCCTGCTAGCCTTATGGGGTTTCCCTTTATATGCAAATACCTTTTTTTAATTGCTTTTAAGATTCTCTTTATCACCACTGTTTAATTACTATGTGTCTTGGTGTGGACCTCCTTGGGTTGATTTTATTGGTGGCTCCCTGTGCCTCCTACATCTGGATTTCTGTTTTTCCTCCCCAGAGCAGGGATGTTGTCAGCTGTTATTGCCTCACATAAATCTTCTGCCCCCTTTCCTCTCTCTTCTTCTTCGGGGATCCATAGAATACAAATATTGTTATGTTTGATGGAGTCTATTCTCATTTTGCATAATTTTTTTCTCTTTCCTGCTCAGCTTGATAACTTTCCATTCCTCTGCCTTCTAGGTCACTAATTCATTCCTCTGCTTCTTCCGTCCTGCTGTTCATTCCATCACCCATGTTTTTTTATTTCATTTAGTGAGCCTTTATCTCTGCTATGTTATTCCTTATCTCTATGTCAGGATCTCACGCATACTTTCCACTATTTTCTCAAGTCCAGTGAGTATCCTTATGATAATTGCTTTAAATTCTCCATCAGACTTATTACTTATCTTTGTTTTGCTTGGGTCTCATACTGTGATTTTTCTCCTGCTCTTCCATTTAGAACATATTCCTCTGTCTCCTCATCTTGTCTGTGTGTCTGTTTCTGTGTGTTAGGAAAGTCAGCTCCATCTCCTGCTCTTGAAAGTAGTGTCCTTATGAAGGAGAGAACTTTCCATGTCCTGCTGTGCTGTCCCCTGTTCCCCAGAACCTGGCCCTTCAGGGGCATGTCCTGTATGTGATGTGCACCCTCCTGTGGTGGCTGAGCTCCCTCTGCCTTAAGTCCAGTCGTCCGCACAGGGTGTCTTTGCCTGTTGTGGGCAGGGTTTTGTCCCTGGGCTGTTTGTGGGCCAGTCTGGGGCCACCTTGGGTTTGAGTTGAGTCAGAGCAGGGGTTCGCCAGAGATGCAGTAGCACCGGCCTTGTGCTTGTTGCTCCCTGAGAAGTTTGTTGGTGAGCAGGGCCTGCCGTCAGACCAGATGTCTGCCCCCGCCCCCCACTACCGCAGCCAGTTGGGACCCGTGTGTGTGGTTGTCTTCCCCTCCCCCTGGGGCGGGACTCACTTTGGAGTGGCACTGGCCCTTGTCGGGGCTGCTTGCGCCCCGCCAGGCTTGCAGCCCTGGTCTGGATGAGCTCCGGCCAAGAGCATGTTGGATGAGATGGATCCACAAAGCGCAAAACGTGGTGTTAGCAAGGTTCATGCCAATCTTCTGGTTGCAGGGGACCCACAGCACGGGGACTGGGGTGGGCCCAGCAGAGGGGGTGGTGTGACTTAAGCAAGTCAGGTAGCAAGTGTAGGCGCTGCCCTGGTTCCCACAGGTGGCCACGTGCTTATGCTGAGGGACAGAGTAAGGAAATGGTGCCTGCCAGCTCCTTGGTTCCTAGAGAAGTCCCTCAGTGAAGTCTGAAAGGAGTAAACACTTCCGCCTCCCACGGGGCCCAAACTGCTGCTTATTACTCTCTATCTCCACGGGCTGTTTGTTGTGCTGTCTAATGGTGGGGACTCAGTTTCCTCTTACCTATTGGCTGTTCTAGAGCTGGGCGTGCCAATTTTGAAAATTCCAGGTTTTCAGTCCTGATGGTTGTAAGAACTCACAAAATTCAGCCCTTCTGGTTTTCAAAGCCAGGTGTCACGGGATTCGTCTTGCCCACGTGGGATCCCTGCTGTGAGGGTCTGTTTCTCTCCCCCCTCGCTGCACCTGTGGCTCCCTCTCTCCCGCAGATGGCCTGCAGTCCACTGAGCTGCCCACTGCGTCTCTGCCCTTCCTGCCATCTTCGATGTGGCCTTTTCTCTATATTTAGTTGTAGAGTCTGTGTGGCCAGTCTTCAGGCCACTTTCTGGGTTATTTACTGATGTGGCTGTTCTCTAGCTGTATCCGGCGTGGACGAGGTGAGCTGAGGGTCCTCCTGCTCTGCCCTCTTCCCAGCAATCTCATTACAGGAAGAGGAGAAGGACCAGTACAATTCTCATTCTCACATCTTTTCAAGAGAAAACTGTATAGTAAAACTATTACGTGCCATTTTTTTCCCTCAAATAATTTAAATTACTGAAACCTTGTTACAGAAATACTCAGAGCCATACCTTAAATATTATTTTTCGGTAGGTCTCTAATTCGGCATCTGTATGCAAAGACTAGCTGTAAGATCATGTTGGGTATTATAAAAAAATGAAACGTATTTTTAAAGCAACTCTTTGTTCGCTAAGTACTCCTCTCTGTGATTAGCAGAAGATAATTTATCTGTTGTTGACCAATGATTTGTAAAAGCCACCCATACCTGTTCAAGGAGACAGGGGTGACTGGCTTGAATCTGACTGATGAACTCGTGTCCTTTGATTCGTATCAAATACTCACACCTGAAATACGAACAAAGTTAAGTCTGGGGGGTTGTTTTAACCCCATTATTTGTAGGCAGCTAAGTATTTCCAGTGAACATAAACGTACACATCAGCACTTAACATTCATTTCACACATGGGAAGAGGCAAGATGCCGTAAGTGAGAGACTGCACACAGTGCCTCACCGACGCTGGAGCTCCAAGGGTCATGGGGCTCTCAGTCTCCACTGGGAGCTCCCGGCTGTGCTCTTCAAAATTTTGCAGATTGCCAAATACACTCTGAACACTGAGAACAGAGTCAAAGCGACAGGGAGAAAGTTCTCTAATAAATAATGCTGCTCTCTCATAAACCCTGCACGTTTAAAACTTAAAAATACACGAAGCAGGACAAGAGAGGAATAATGAGGAAGGTGAACACATTTTCTAACAAGACAGATGGTCCCAAGTCAGCAGTTCCTAGATCAGACACACCCGCTGTCACCCAAGTATAAAAGGAACCCAGATTCACCCTTGTCTTTATATATTGTCAAAGTTCCTGCAATGGAAAGCTAGGAGCACTTCTTAGAAACACTAGAAGTTTTGACCATGAACAATACCATCGGAGGCCTCTTGACTTCAATTTCAAAACAAGAGCACAAATAAGCATGGAATAATCAAAAGTAAGTGTAGGAACGGACAAGGAAATGTTCTGTAGTGATCAAAGGAGGAGAGATGTGTCTATATTGACCCGGATCACCCTATTCAATACCCCAACCTGCTTGGTGCTTCTGATTTTTCTCACCGTCCTATTTTCTCTCGTTGTCTGTAGCACTTGCTATCTTCCGACATGCTACATAATTTATTGAGTTTTTATGAAGTGTCTGCTTCTCTGGCTATTAAGTTAATGTGTGAGACCAAGGATCTTGGGTTTGTTCAGCTGAGTATCTTAACCACCTGGAACACTGCCTGGCAACAGATGATCAATTAACATGAAATGCTGAATACATGGAAATACGTCCAAGACATGAGGCTAACTGAAAAAAGGTTTCAAAACGGTATATATAATATCTAATTCACTTAATACTATATACGTTCATCTACCGATGTACGTATGTTTCAAGAGGTGTCTGGAGGGATATTCACTAAAATGCTAACTGTGGTCCTCTTTAGATAATGGGGTTTCTGGACTTTTACATTTTCTTCTCTGTACTTCTCTACAATGTGTGTACACAGGAAACCATAAACCTGTATCTTCCGTCGAAACGGTTTAGTTATTTTTCTAAGCAATTCATCCTAAATTTATTCACGAGTGCATTTTTGAAAGAAAGAATAAAGCAACGGCCGATTGTCAGGTAAACACAAATAACCCGTCCCATAACGACGACAAACGTTCGCACGGAGGGTTTCAAAACGATCACCTTGGAAACCACTTGGCGTGCTCCACCCACGGGTCGTCTCCTGATTCCCAGCAGCGCAGTCCACCGTCGCAGCAGAAGCATTTGACGTCATCACTGTGCCCTGAAACGAATTTTGGACCAAGACTCGTGAATACACACAAGGTGTCCACGACGACGAGCTAAGGCACAACACGAGGGCCGTTCTCCCGCGACTGCACGAAGCCCCTCACCCATGTAGTAGAAGCCAGCCAGGGCCAGCTGCTCGGGGAGAACAGGCACGCTGGGGGGCCAGCTGCAGAAGCTTCGGGAGCGGGCCGCGTGCGTCTGCATGCTCCGGTTGGACACGGCGCACCGCAAGGCGTCCTGAAGCCGGCTTTCTGCGAACGGGCAGAAGGGGAAGTGTCTCAGGTGCTCTGACAGGGCGTCGTCGTCCGGCTCCCAGTTACTCAGTCTCCCGCCGCAGGCGAAGCAGGCCACCTTGTCCCCAGGGCCCAGGTAGTAAAACCCAGCTCTGGCCAGCTGCTCCGGCAGCGGGAAGGTCAAGGGCCAGCCCTGGAAAGAGTGCAACCTGGCTTCCTCGGCCTCCATCGCACGGTGGCGGGGACTCGTCCTCCGGGGACAGAGACCTTGGTTTGCTCTGAAGGTCACAGGGTTCTGCGGGAAGGTGGCGCAGGAGCGGCTAGGACAGCCCCCGTTTTCCACACTGGGAGGCGGCGAGAGCCTGGAGCGCGTCCCTGAGGAAGGACAGGCGGGCTGAGAGGGGGCGCCCGAAGCGCTCACCGGATTCAGACTCTGGATGAAGCTGCAGCTGGGGTACAGCCTCCGATGCTTCTCCAGGGGACTGTCCCCCTGCTTCCAGTTGTCCAGCGTCAGGCCGCAGCAGAAGCACCGGACCCTGTCCTTCCGGCCCGTGTAGTAGAACCCGGCCCGGGCCAGGCTCCGCTCCGAGACAGGGGCGCCGGCGGGGAAGGCCGAGAACGTGGACATTCGGTACAGCTCACACGAGTGGTCGTATTTCAGCCCCGACACGGTGCCGCCTTTCAGCAGCTTTGATGACAATGTGCTGTTTGCTCCGATGTTCATGACGAAACGGACGGGGTGGCAAAGGGACCAGCCTTTCTCTGGGGAGGTAGCTTTGTGCATGGCTCTGGACGGTGGTTACTTTTATCACGAGGCGGACACCCAGAACAGGAAGTCTCTTGTCCTTCTTTCCCTCTGTGTATTCAGGGCTTCCGCATGGTGAGATTCTAAGCTCGACGCTGACACGCGGTAGGGGGAGAGTGTGTGCAACTGCGCTTTTCCATAATCTTTACACACACAGCGCGAGCACGATGGCACACGGCACCTCGCCGTGGAAGTCAAAACCCCGCGCACCAGCGGGGAGCGCTTCAGGGCACCAAGATGCCACTCGGCGCCGGGCACCCCTGCAGGCAGGACAGCGCCTCGGCGGGGGCGCTTCACGGTGCCCGGCTGGCCTGGAGACCAGGCGTGGGGCTCACACTGCCAGCCTGTTTTCGGGGAGGAAACCTATGCCCTGCACGTGCTCCACAGAAAAAAATCCAAACTATGTTTATTTTGCTTTTTTTTAATTACGAAATTTGGTAGCCAGAAAAAAAGAAAAAGCGGAAGACCTGCCTGAACAGAAGAAACGAGTACATTGGGGTCATTTCACTGATTGTAGGATGTATCTTTTTAACACCTCTGTTACCAAGAGGTACCTTTCAGCTAACAAATACCGTATTTTAATCAGCAGCGCTTTTCTTTCTTGGAACTATATAAAATAATGGTGTGTTTTCCAATTAGTGACATCTTAGATGCGATAGAATACCATCTATCCCAAATCGTGCTCGAATTAAGTAATTTTTCTTCCTAGAATATTTGTAATAGGAAAAACAAAACGATCTAGAATTTTCCTACAAATGAGCTGAAGTGGGAACAGAATTGGCTGGTGCATCTTAAGTCCTGTTTCAAAATTACCTGAACGACAATTACTTCCCATAGTCAGCGGCTTGGTTACTTAATCCTAGTGATTCCAGGAGAACTTAGCAAACTGAATACTGTATTTCAAATAAATCCTCAGAGAAGAATGTGTTTGTTCAACTGGTCTTTTTAGGCTCAGCTTCACGCTGTTGAAAGACACTACCAAATCTATTCTGACAATGGATTTGTTTCTTAAAACAGTCAAAAGTCAGAGGGCTGCGTTTGTACACGAAGATGAATAATCGAAGTGTACAAAGGTGGCTTTGGTCAGAAATCCCAAAGACAGCATACCTTGAGCCAGAATTCATCGCAACAAGAAAATAATGAATTTACGTTGTCACAATCCCCTCCTTTGGCCAAGCAGAGACCTTGTGAAAGTTCAGAGTTTCTCAATTACGACCAGCTACCAGTAAAAAGTTTCTGTGTCAGTAACATGAACAACAATCTGCAAACGGGTCTCCGTGGCTTCTCTAGCAGTGATTTCTGCGCACAGTTTCCTGGGTCCCACAGGTGTTGGGGTTTCCGCTGCGACTTTGGCTCTTTACTTCCAGGTGATATGAGAAACGTGGCTCTGTTCCAGGGATCAGTTATTGTGTCTAACGTCAGCAGTGGACAAAAATTTTACACATTATTGCAGAAACCCTTCCGGGGCTAGTCACTGTGTCTGCATAAGTCTGTTCTTTTCCCAAAATGGACCATCCAGCCATCATTCTCACCGTCATCCTTGTCAGAGATAACAGCCCATTCAAACAAGCCGAACTTGAGACTTTTAACACATGCGCATTCAGATAAGTGCTTAGATCATTCCTTTACCAATCGTCCATGCTAGTGTGCCATACTCTACGCCTGGGGCACCGCAAAGTCTTGTTCTGGACATTTCTTTGTCACCATGGAAGTCCCTTGACCTGTCAGAGGCCTCACCTGCGTGCTTCTCTAACTTAGTAGAGGGGTGAATATTGTTCTAGATAACTGTCGCTCGTTTTCAGATCTGTACCAAACACAAGTTCCTTCTCTCTGTTCTGTTCTGGCTAGAATCACTTCCCTTTATATCCACCAGTCAAATTCAAAGACGAGATCATCAAGACTTTATAGTTACACCTCATGCCACTAGACTGTATTGTTCAAAATTAACATCCTTTGGGATAATAAAAACTCCAGTTCACACTTGTTTCTTCATGCACAAAACTACCTCCCGGAGATCAGACTAAGTCCCTTTTAAAGGTGTTAGGCCTCCATTTTGAGATGTTTTGATTTATGGGGAAAAAAATGGAAAAAATCTAGAAGTAGAACACTTTGCCTCTTTTGTAAAACCTGTTTAAAACGAGAAAAAGACAGTTTTAAAAGTCAAATACCTCACAGATATAACACAACGATCTCTTTGTAAACACGTTCTTCAAGCCAGAGCACTAGTGTTTGCTGATTGGCTACCTTGCCCAAGACACGGTGCTGTGTGACGCACTGCAGAGGCCACGAAATCCCAAGTGAAAACCAGAGGGCTCCAGCGGGTGGCCAGCAAGGGTATTATTATGTTTGGCTTTCACAGAATTGGATCTCGGTATTTTACTCATTGTTTTAACTTTGGATTTTGAAATGAATTCATACATACAGAAAAGTTACAGAAACAGGAGGGTTCCCACATACCCTACACTCAACTTCTCCAAAGCTACTATCTTATAAGATCATGATACAACTATGGAGGCCAGGAAATTAACACGGATACAGTGCTGTTACTTAATGTACTTGCCCTGCTTCATTACTAACATTGTTAAAAGTAAGAGATTTCCCATGACCCTAGATCCCAGGTCCTTGTGAAAACCAGACTGCCAACAGTGGGTGACAAGCGGCCAGCGGGCACACAGCGGCTTCATCTTTCACACAGGGCACATGCCCCGGCCCTCTGATACGGATACATTTGTCCCTGAACTGGAACTGTGGTTTTTCTCACAGTACGGTCAGCAAGGGAGTGAGACTGCTCTAATACCTGTGTCTGTCAAAAGCACCAAAAATGCAAGGTGGACAAAGAGAGACAAGTTTGGAGAAAAATGAGAGTCCTGTATTTGTGGAGAAGAAGAATATTCCTACATGTTAAATGCATAAATAGAGTGGGGTTTTGTTTAAAAGAGACATCCCCAGATCTGTTCGCTCTGTCACCTGCCTGGCCTCTATACATCTGAGACTGTGAACTGCTTACACGGGCCTTATGCTGAAGAAGCCTGGGGGTGGACACAAGGCACATGCATGCCTGCGGAAATACAGGCAACAGTTGTATGATAAAGTACAAAAAATTGCCCACCCCAGATGGATTCAAACTCTCTTACCCTCTTCCAGCACGCAGACCCCCAAATATGCTGGGGACCCCTGAGGCCTCCCTGCAAGCTTGAGGACCTCCACAGCCCTCCTCCCAGACTGGGGATCCCAATGGCCTCCTCCCAGGCTGGGGACCCTCACGCCTCCTGCCCCAGGCTGGGGGCCCACAGTCTCCTCCCAGGCTGGGGACCCCAGTGGCCCTCCCCCCAGAATGGGCCCCCAGCTGCAGCCCTCCCCCAGGCTGGGGACCCTCACGCCTCCCGCCCCAGGCTGGGGGCCCGCAGTCTCCTCCCAGGCTGAGGACCCCAGTGGCCCTCCCCCCAGGCTGGGGACCCTCACGCCTCCCGCCCTAGGCTGGGGACTAGCACAGCCACAGCTCTGGTGAGCTAGGCAGCTCCTTGGCCCCTGCAAGTATGCAAACCTGCAGGGCCCTCCTCAAATTTCTCCTCCACTGGCCCGCATCCTGTTTGCTAGACTGCTGTGCCTTCTGTTAGAGACCTTCACCTCCTCAAACCCATGCCTCTCTCCCTCATAACCTACCCGCTGCCTCAGAAATCCTGCTCTCCGCCCCAGTCCCTCACCCCTTCCTCTCTGCGGACCCTTCCCTCGATGCAGCAAGCAAACTTAAGTCTGTCTCAGTTTCAAAATGAAAACACCAACAAAAATCCTCTCTCGACCCCACTTTCCAATCTGGCGACTACCGCGGACCCCTGGACGATGCAGGGTCAGGGGCACCCGCCCCTCTCCCCAGGCTGTTGAAAATCTGAGCGTAACTGCTGACTCCCGAAGACCTTAGTAACACACTACAGTTGACAGGAGCCTTACCGATGGCACTCGACTAATGCATATTTGCATGTTATATGTACTATGCACTGTATTTTTACAATAAAGCCAGCTAGAGAAAAGAAAATGTTAAGAAAACCAAAGGAAAATACATTTACAACGCTGTGCCGTACTCAGGGGAACCACAGGCACATAAGGGGACCTGTGCGGTTCAAACCCCGCTGTCAAGGCCCAGGTGGTGCCTGCGTCTCACCTTGTCTTCACCGCCAAGGGCCTCGGGTGAGACCCCCCTGTACAATTACATTCAGCCAGCACCACTTAAAAGTGCTGTCGATGTTAACGCCAACACCTTCTTCCCCACAACCAGTGGAAGTTACATTTGGCCCTGGCGCCTCTTAGATATGTCCCAGTCCCCTGGCTACTGTAATGCCACCCTCTGGGGACTCCTGTCTCCTTTCTAGCGCTTCCTTCACAGAATCAGCCTCTTCTTACCCTTAGCGTGACGTGGGCAACCTTCCTGATCCCAGGGCTGGTGGCCGTCTCTACCGACTTAGGCGCTTGACAAATGCACAGCTGTGACCCTGGCCCCTTTCTGCCTCCCTGGACTGTGAGCTCCTCCGGATCAGAACCAGGTTTCAGCCCCGGATGGCCCACCCACTGCCGGCATCCACCGGGCACCGTTCGGAATGCAGACACGAAGTTCAGAGTGAATGTTAGCAAAGTTGACTGAGCGCCCGGTGATGACAACACCCTCACGGTCACCGGCACAGCATTAAGAACATCAATGTTACAGTAATTACTCCCAAGTCTGCTCCCCGACGGTTTCATACGAGGGTTTGAAGTCAGGCATCCTACGTTTCCACTCAGGTAACCGAGACCGGAGGGGTGCCCTTGGGCCAGAAAACGTCCCTGAGCCTGAGTTCCCTCATTGTCCACGGAGATAATAACGGTACCCCTTTCTGGAGACCGTGAGATTTGAACCCCAAACCACTCACTCAAGGTGTCTACAGGGTCCCGGCACCGACCACCGGGGAAACGACCAGAAATCTACTCTCTGTGCCACCACGTGCGAACATTCCAACAGTCGTTCCTCCGCGGGTTTGAGCAGGACTCGACTGGGGCCTCCCTACCAAGTTGTGGGGCGCCCTGTCCCGCAGCTCACTGGGCATCCACCGAGGCGCGGGGACACCTCCTGGCCCTGGGGTCACCCCAGCCGCGAGGGCCTCCCACCCCACTGGCCCTCCACTGGCTGGCGCGGAGGTGCGCACGGCAGGGGCTGGCGGGGGGGGGGGGGGCCTCGACCCTCGCGCTCCACCGCACGCCCCGTGAACCCCCCGCCCGCGCGAGGGGAGGTCCGCGCACCCGCACACCCGCTGCCCCGTGGGCCCCTCGCCCGAGGAGAGGCCCGCGCGCGCGCGCGCACGCACGCACGCGCCCGGCGACCCGTTACCTCCTGCCGCCCCGGGGGAGGTCCGCGCCCGCGCACCCACGCCCCCGCGCCCTCGCGGCCCGTCGCGCACCTGCCGCCCCGAGGCCCCGCGCGTGCCGGCCGCGTCGTCGGGTGGCCGCCGTAGCCCGGCTCCGGGGCGCGCCGCAGGGCGTCGCCGCCTTTTAGCGCCTGGCGCCGACCCCCCCGCCCCCCGCCCGTCCGTGCAGCGGCCGGTGCTTTCCTCGCGGGACGACGGGGAACTCCGGGGCGGTAACCACACGCGCTTCCCCTGACCGCGGCCTGGCCAGCCCTCCCCGCCCCCACCCCGGGGGATTTCCGCGACCCCGGGCGCCACCCCGCCGGGCGGCCTTCCAGAGAGCCGGCGCCGCGCGCTCGCGCCCGGGCAGCGGCCGCGTGCTCGGGGTCGGCCCGGTCGCGCGTCCCCGCCGGCGGTCGCAGGAGCGAGGGCGCGGGCGGAAGCGCGGGTTCCCCGTGGGCCTAGCTGCAGTGCCTGGGGCGGCGGCGTGGCCTTCTTCGTTTCCGGTAGCGAGGTGTGTGTGCGCGTGTTTGTCTTCGCCTGGTTGGTTGTTTTTGTAACTAGGGTGGGCCTGGCTATAAAAAAAAAAAAAAGTCCCTTCCTTTAGGCTCTTGTCCCGCACCGGACAGCTCTCGGTGACGGCGGTCCTCTCCGGGACACCGGGGTCTGTGCACCTGCCGTCCCTCCAGCTGCCCGGCGCACGCGGGGTGGGGGGTGGGGGGCCGCCTGCCGGGTACCGGATGGATGGGGGCGCTCAACTGACTGCGCCGCCTTCCAGCACAGCTAAGATGATCAGGAGCCAAAGGAAATCCTGTAACGTTATTCGGGAATTCTTCCTCCCGTGGAAACAAAACGGACGCCCGTTCCATTCGGCACAGTCAGCACGGGCTGGGGCGTCTTCAGGATGCGGTGGCTCCGGCCGCCCAGGGCAGTCGGGGCTCCAGCTGGAAGGGGCCGACGTGACTGAGTTTATGTCACGGGGAAATCGCAGTCCACTTCCGACCCTGCCCGGTTCAAAACCTGGCAAGACATTTTCAACTCATCTTGGAGGTGACTGAAAACCTTTTTTGTGGGCGTTATATGCTTTTGATCTTGTAGCCACCAAGAGGATTTTTGAAACACGAAACTCCTCTGGACATTGTTAACTTTAAAGCATAAAAGTTGGGGCGCCTGGGTGGCTCAGTCAGTTAAGCGTCTGACTTCAGCTCAGGTCACGATCTCACGGTCCGTGAGTTCGAGCCCCGTGTCGGGCTCTGGGCTGATGGCTCAGAGCCTGGAGCCTGCTTCCGATTCTGTCTCCTTCTCTCTGACCCTCCCCCATTCATGCTCTGTCTCTCTCTGTCTCAAAAATAAATAAAAACGTTAAAAAAAATTTAAAAAAAAAAGCATAAAAGTTGTCACGGTTGCGAACCACCTGCAGAATGCAGACATAGGTATTTTGGAACACAATGGATCCGGCCCTCTTTTCAACCGATTGGTCGAATACAAATACCACAGCCAGCCAGCCATTCGATACCCACCATCGTCCATTAAACATCAGCTCGGCTTCAATAACTGTAAATATTATAGCGTTGCGTTTTGTCCTTGAACATTTTACTGCCCCTACAGATTTTTATTTAATTTTATTTATTGTTATTCCAATATAGGTAACATACAGTGTTATATTAGTTTCTGGTGCCTCCACAGTATTTCCATATATGTTTGCAAGGGACAGCTTTATGATCACCCTGGCACATATTTCTGAAACAAAATGTGTATAAATTGAAATTCGTTTTTTTCCAAGCAAGGCACCTGGGGGGCTCAGTTGGTTAAGTGTCTGACTTTTGGTTTCGGCTCAGGTTATTATCTCACAGTTCATGGGTTCCAACCCCCGGCCTCTGGCTCTGTGTTGACAGCACAGAGCCTGCTTGGGATCCTCTCTCTCTCTCTCTCTCTCTCTCTCTCTCTCTCTCTCTCAATAAATAAATAAATAACACTTGAAATTACTTTTTCCTGTGATCAAAAGGCTCTAAGTGTTAAAAATTTCTCTTTGATTGCATTACTGATACTAGTTTCAATACTTATTATACAGTTGGTCAAAACAATACGGATCAGGGGCATCTGGGTGGCTCAGTCAGTTCAGCGAATGACCCTTGATTTCAGCTCAGGTCATAATCTTCATGGTTCGTGGGATTGAGCCCTGCATCGGGCTCTGCACTGACAGCACAGAGCCTGCTTGGGATTTTCTCTCTCCCTCTCTCTCTGCCCCTCACCTGCGCGCGCACGCTCTCTCAATAAACAAACTTTAAAATAGTTTTAAAGATTGGAAAATTAAAAAATGTAGATCACAAATGTTGATAATTACTAAATATAAAAAGTAAAACTCTATTATAAATGCAATCTCAGTGGGGGTGTCAGCTTATATTTGAACAATGTTCAACTGTGTGTTCATCAGTATTACCTATTACTAACTATAATAGGGTTCAGCATAGATTCTGCTCCTTTTATTGCTAAAGATTCTAAGTGTTGAAAACCTTGTTTACATAAGTAAGTATAGGTAGGACCAGAACAATGTCATTTGTCAATTTTTCACAATATTTTGACCTTCTGTTTCATACCTCCAAAATCCTTTAATGATCTTTAATGAAAAAATTTAGTTACTAGCAGACAAGTCAATTTTGTTGAAATCAGTGACTTGGAAACCACAGGCGCTTTGTTCCCAGAGAGAGTTGCCAGAGTTAGCAAATGAAAATACAGGACACCTCGTTAAATTTAAATCTGAGATAAAACAACAAATAATTTGGTGGCATAAGTTTGTCTCATACAATACCTTATTCATTGATTATCTTACATTCACATCGAACTGGCTGTCCTAGATTTCATCTGGCAGCTCTATACCCAGATTTGAGAGTCACCCCATGTTCTCAGCACTAATGCCAATTATCTCCAATTGTTCAGGAAGACTTTACACCTGGGGTGAGACGCTATTTTACAAGCCAAGATGGGTGAGCACGAAGCCTTCTCTTCAAGAAGAGAGCCCCACGGTGAACAGGTTGGTGACAAGGCGGGACAGCCTGGCCCCCTTCGCAGCTCTGGTTTTCAGGCTGATCGGGTTTAGGAAGAGCCCCATGTGGACTTGAAGCACCAGGCTGTCAATTCCTTTAACACTGAGTTCCCACTTGCCTGGGGCTAATCTTTGTGAAGACGTGGTGAGCCTGCCCAAGGGAGTACCTGTCCCAACTGAACGACCAGCGGCCTGAGGAGTCCCAGTGGGACTGGCTTTCCCGGGTGCTTCGGGCACAGTGAGAGTGGAGAGGAGACCTACCTGCCAGGCCCCGGAGTGCATCGCCACGTCTCCTCCACAACATTTCACGCAACTTTAACGATGGATTTTTAAAAAATGTTTACTTACTTATTTTAGGAGGGACAGCGAGAGAGAGAAAATGGGCAGGGGAGGGGCAGAGAGAGAGAGGAAGAGAGAGAGAACCCCAAGCAGGCTCTGCACTGTCAGCACGGATGTGGGGCTCGAGCCCACAAACCATGAGATCATGACCTGAGCTGACACAAAGAATCAGATGCTTAACTTCCTGAGCCACCCAGGCTCCCCAGTGATTGATGTTTTAAAAATAATTGTTTTCCCATAATCTAAGGTGCACAGGAGCAAGGCTGCATGTATTTTGTTCAGCACACTATTCTAGTACAAGCAGGGTACCTGTAAATAGGGAGTGTTCAATAAACCTCTGTTGACTGAATGACAAAAACGGACTCAGTGTATCCACTTGGACCCTCCCTCTCCTAAACCTGCACCCATTTTTTAAATAGTGTAACATAACTTACCTTTTCCCTCCCAACTCTGTGAACATCCCAACTATTTTATATAAAAACTCCACTTTTCCTTGCAGCACCCAAACATCACCTAAATATGTTTTCTCTCCAATCCTCTTGTACACACAGAAGGAAGCGAGGAAATGCTTCAGGACAATGACAAGATAGACACACGAGGCCATTAGTATCTGGTTTACAACAGCTTTCTTCTGCTGTCCATGTCTAAGCAGGGTATGAGAAGCGTGTTCACCCCATTCCTGGTTTGGAACTTCTAGGACTCTCAACTGCGGTGTGTTCTCATTATCCTATTCTATTTAAATCAAGTTTAAAATATCTGTTTCCCTTGAGGGCGATCATGATGAAAAAAACACTCCCTCTCTGGAAGGAATTTCACGTGGTCGTAAGTGCTCTAACAACTTCAGCGCCAGTCCAAGGGTATTTCACTCTAAGTTAGTACATTTTTAGTTAAGGAGATACATAGAAATTGTGCCCCGGAGTCTAGAACTGAAAGTAAAAGTGAAATCTAACAGAGGGGACATGGTGTTCCTGATTCCAAAGCAAATACGAGAGTCACTGTGAACGCTGGGGATTTCCTGGTCTGTTGGCAACTTTGTAACTTGCAAATAAAACACAGATCAGCCCTGAACAAGTGCTAATGAAGAAGTTTACCTGGAAGTGTCTGTTAGTGTAGACGAAGTGATGACGCTGCCCTCATACATGGTGGCTTACTTTTGATTTCTTTGTCCTGACAGTACTTTGCCCATATAATTTACATTACACAGTCAAAGGGCACACATCTTACGTGCACACTCATGAATCTTAACAAATGTGTATACTTGGGGGACCACCAACCAGACCGATACCAAGAACACTTTCCCACCACCCCAGGAAATTCCTCCATGCCTGTTTTTGGTCAATACTTACCTGCATAGCCCGGCCCCCCGCCTCAGGCACTGTTCTGGTATCTTCTGCCTCAGCTTTGGTTTGTCTGTTCTCACACTTCACAGAAGTGGAATTGTGTGGTGTGTACTCATAAAGGCTTCTTTCACTAACTATTTGTAGTTTCATCCACACTGTACCACATCTTAGCAGTCTGTTCATTTTACTGACAAATGGTATCTGTTACCATAATTTGTGTATTCATTCTCCTGCTCGTGGACGTTTGGGTTATTTCCTGGTTTGACCCCTGATGCAGAGTGAAGTTATGAACATTTTGGTCTGAGTCTTTGTGCGACTCTATGGATTCGTTTCTGTTTTATAAACGCCTGGACACGGAATCGCGTGGGGTAGGTGCGTGTTTGTTTTCACAAGGAACTGCCAAAAGCTTTTACAAAACGTTTGCAGCACGTTACACCCTGCCAGCAATGTGTAACAACTCTACGTGCTGAACATCCCTCCTAGGCTTGGAATTGTTAACTTTCTACATCTGACCTCTTCCTGGGAGTATGTCCCGGTATCTCATTATGCTTCTAATTTTTATTTCCCTGGTAATTGATGATGAATATATTTTCATATGCGCCTTCATGACTTCGATCTCCTCTTCTGTGAAGTGACTGTTCAAATCTTCTATTTTTAAACTAAATCAGTGGGGCGCCTGGGTGGCTCAGTTGGTTGAGCGTCCAACTTCGGCTCAGTCTGTGATCTCACAGTTCATGAGTTCAAACCCCACATCGGGCTCTGTGCTGACAGTTCAGAGCCTGGAGCCTGCTTTGGATTCTCTCTCTCTCTCTCTGCCCCTACCGGGCTTACACACTGTTTCTCTCGCTCAAAAATAAGTAAACATTAAAAAACATGTTAAACTAAATCGATTGACTTTTTATTATTGACTGAAGGGAATTCTTTACATATTCTGCATATGAGTCCTTTGTTGTGTGCATTGTGAATATTTTCTACAAGTTGGTGGCTTGCCTCTTGCCTTTACTAACAGTGTCTTTTAATAAGTAGAATATTTTAATTCTGATGGAGCCTAAGTTAATGTTTTCTTTTATGTAGAGTACAATTTATATCCCATTTAAGAAGTTATTACCGGGGCGCCTGGGTGGCTCAGTCGGTTGAGCGGCCGACTTCGGCTCAGGTCACGATCTCGCGGTCCGTGAGTTCAAGCCCCGCATCAGGCTCTGGGCTGATGGCTCAGAGCCTGGAGCCTGCTTCCGATTCTGTGTCTCCCTCTCTCTCTGACCCTCCCCCGTTCATGCTCTGTCTCTCTCTGTCTCAAAAATAAATACATGTTAAAAAAAAAAAAAATTGGGGCACCTGGGTGGCGCAGTCAGTTAAGCGTCCGACTTCAGCCAGGTCACGATCTCGCGGTCCGTGAGTTCGAGCCCCGCGTCGGGCTCTGGGCTGACGGCTTGGAGCCTGGAGCCTGTTTCCAATTCTGTGTCTCCCTCTCTCTCTGCCCCTCCCCCGTTCATGCTCTGTCTCTATCCCAAAAATAAATAAAATAAAAAAAAAAAAAAAA
>NW_026058207.1:0-20510 GCF_023721935.1 Panthera uncia | reverse complement strand
AAAAAAAAAAAAAAAAGAAGTTATTACCTACCTCAAGATCATAAAGATTTTCTTCTATGTTTTTTTTCCAGAAGCTGTGATATTAACCTTTACACTTAGGACTATGATATATCTCAGATTAATTTTTGCATGTGGTGTGAGTTGAGGGCCTAGGTTCATTTTATATATATATATATATATATATATATATATATATATATATGCATGCTATAGATAGATACGTAGATATGTAGGTTTCACACCCAGCAAAGACCCCAACACAGGGCTTGAACTCGTGGCCATGAGACCAAGACCTGAGCTGAGATCAAGAGTTGGACACTTAACCAACTGAGCCACCCAGGTGTCCCTCTTTTTTTTTTTTTTTTCTAAATATTGTTCCAACACTGTTTATTGAAAAGACTCTTTTCCTCATTGAATTGCTTTGGTGTCTTTGTCAAAAATCGATTGAACTTACATGTGGAGGGGTTTTTGTTGGGCACTGTATTGTGTTCTGTTTCTCTATTTGTCTATCTTTATGCCAATAGCATACTGTATAGGTCACTGTATGTTTAAAATAAGCAGTGATACCAAATACCATTAGTCAAACTTTTTTTTTTTCAAAATTATCTTGTTTGAGTCCTTTCAATTTTTGTATAATTCTTAGAATTGTGAATATCTTTTTAATTTTTTTTCTTAATTTTTTAAATTTATTTTTGAGACAGAGAGAGACAGAGCATGAGCAGGGAAGGGGCAGAGAGAGAGGGAGACACAGAATCGGAAGCAGGCTCCAGGCTCTGAGCTGTCAGCAGAGCCCACCGCAGGGCTCGAACTCACAGACTGTGAGATCATGACCTGAGCTGAAGTCGGATGCTCAACTGACTGAGCCACCCAGGAGCCCGTGCATATCTTTTTAAAAGTTACCAGGAATTTGATTAGCATTATGTTCAATCTATAGGTCAATTTTAGAAGTACTGATGTCAACGTTCTTCTTCTTTTTTTAATGTTTATTATTTTGAGAGAGAGAGTGGGGAGGAGGGGCAGAGAGAGGAAAGAGCAAGAATCTCAAGCAGGCTCCATGCTGTCAGTGCAGAGCTTGGTGCAGGGCTTGAACGCATGAACCATAAGATCATGACCTGAACTGAAACCAAGGGTTAGATGCTTACCTGACTGAGCCACCCAGGTGCCCTGTTACTGAGTCTTCTAATCCATGAACATGGTATATCCCTCCATCCACTGTCTTATTTAATTTCCTTGTGTTCAGTACAAACATCTTACCTTTTGTTACATTTATTCCTAAATATTTTATATTTTTATGCTATTGTAAATAGTATTTTTTTTAATTTAGATTTCCAGTTGGTAATATTTTTTTAAATTTTTTTCAATGTTTATTTATTTTTGAGAGACACAGAGAGACAGAGTGTGAGTAGGGAAGGGCAGAGAGAGAGGGAGACACAGAATTCAAAGCAGGCTCCAGGCTCTGAGCTGTCAGCACAGAGCCTGATGTGGGGCTTGAACCCACGCACTGTGAGATCATGACCTGAGCCGAAGTTGGACGCCCAACCGACTGAACCACCCAGGCGCCCCGGTAATATTATTTTTAAACTGAGCGTTCAGTTATTTGTTGTTAGAAAGTGGAAATAAAATCAATTTTAGTATAAGGATCTTTTGTCCTGCTACCTTGCTAAATTCACTTATTGTAGCCAATCCTTAGATTCTTCCGGATTTTCTTTAGTGAACTATCATGTCATCAATATATAAAAACAGGGGCATCTGGGTGGCTCAGTCAGTTAAGCATCCAACTCTTGGTTTTGGCTCAAGTCTTAATCTCACAGTTTATGGGTCTGAACCCCTGTTGGGCTCTGCACTAACAACACGGAGTCTGCTTGGGATTTTTCTCCCTCTATCCATTCTCTCTCTGCACCTCCCCCACTTGCACTTTCTATCTCAAAATAAATAAAGTTACAAAAAAAAAAAAAAGAATTTCCAGGGGTGCCTGAGTGGCTCAGTCAGTTAAGCATCTGACTTCAGCCCACATAATGATCTCAGCGTTCACAAGTTTGAGACCCACATCAGGTTCTGTGCTGTCATCTGAAGCCTGCTTTTATCCTCTGCCCCCCCCGCCCCTCCCTCTCTCACACTCTCTCTCTTTCAAAAATAAAAATAAACATGTTTAAAAAAATGTCCAAATATTTTTTTAAAATAGATAAAAACAATTGTATTCCTTTCTTTCATTTAATTTTTCTTGCTTGATTGCACAAGTCAGGACCTCTAATACAATGGTGATGAGACTTGATTAGGGTCAACCTCCTTGCCTTATTCCTCACTCAGGGAAAAAGTGATGTTAACCGTAGATTTCTCATAGATATTCTTTATCTGATTGAGGAGGTTTCTTTTTTTCTGTTTATTCTGTCAATATGGAGAATTGCTTTGATTTATTTATGAGTATTAAACCAACCCTGCATTTCTAGGATAAACTCCACTTGCTCAGGATCTCATAGCCTTATTATGTATTGCTGGATTTCATTTCCTAATATTACGTTCAGGATTTTTTAGTTGAGGGTAGAAAAGGAGAGAAACAAGAGGAAAATGGAAGTGGAATAATTAAGATACCAGGAACATAGAGCACAGCTAGCACAAACTATTTAAATTCGGTAGAGGAGGTGAGAGCTGATTAAAAGTCAACAGTTTATATTAAACACACTTGCTGTGTCGGCGACCGGAGAGAAGGATGTGATGAAACACACTTACCCTGTTCGATCCCACGAAGTCAGTGTCACCGGCAGAATTTCACAGCCAGGAGGCCTCAGGCAGTGGCCGCAGACTCGCATCAGCCGCGGACAATTCTCTGAAGCGGGTCGGGGCGTAAGCAGTTAGTGGCTCTCACGGATTTGGGCTTCGGTGCAAAGGGAGATAAAGCAGGTTCATTCACAACAGAAGCAAAAGAACAGTAGGCATGTGCTCCCGGACTAGACCGATTCTTACACGGGCCAAACCAGCTGAACACGTGATCCATTTGCGGGAGGTGATGCTGGCAATGACAGTCTCCTCTGCTGGCTAGGAGATAACGCTCTCGGACCCGGGGAAGCTTGTTTAGGGCAGAGGAACTGGGCGAAGAAGACTGGACAACGTTGTGGGAGAGAGAGTGCATCCAAATACTGTGTGTGTGTGTGTGTGTGTGTGGGGGGGAGCGCACTGTGCTGACCGGTCTCCCCGCTCGCAAAGCTCCCCAGGCTCCCTGAATCTGTGCCTACGAAGGTTTGAGGACGTGTCTAAGGGGCAGCAACTTTAAAAGCTGAAGCGATCCATTCCAGAGGCCTGCCTCCCTCATCCTACCATTTTCTCCGGTGATGAGGTGGAGGAAGGGGAGCCTCCGGAGATACCAGGATCCTCAGGGCCACGCCTGCTCTGCTGTCCGAAGAGAGGGGGTCGGATCACAGCCCCTCTCTCAGGGGTACTGGGAGGGCAAGAGACACACGTACGGTACAAAAGCCCAGGAGGTGCTGGCCGGCCGGGTCGCGCACCTTGGTCCTGGCCTCGGGCACATGCAAAGTGTGCACTGAGGCGCCTTCCCAGATGGGGAGCAGGAGAACCAAGATTTGTTGTTGAAACGGTCCTGCAACCTCTGAACCGAGGGGCGTAAAATCTTCTCCAAACAAAACAACCTAAACCGTCTAGGGAGCCGGAGGCCTACTTGGCTTGGCGAGTCCGGGGCTTGAGGCACGCGGAGGGAGCCGTGGCAGAGGCGACGGCAGGCCCCGGAGGGACAGCAGGCAAGTCCGCAGCTGGCTGTCCGGCTTCGGACTCCGCTCTCCCCTCCGTAGCCACGTGGCACCACGTGACGCAGACGTCACCGGCGCCCAGCCCAGACCCCCTCCACCACCCTGTGCACCTGAATCCCAGAGGCACCAAAGCTGCTAACAGGGGACACCTCTCACCCACCTGGAGCATTACCCTCGGTCGGTGTGAGTCTGAGACCACGACCACAGCTGCTGCCACTGCCTCCCCGCTCTTCCCCTGTCTTTGTTCGGCTCACCTTCCCTGCTGGATCCTCTCCCCTCCCTTGCTACAGGCTTCCCTGAAGAGCAGGACACTTGACAGATCCCGTGGCCCTGAATCCCCATGCCAGCCTCTGTTGCTAGACAGCCTAACGGAGTGGTGCCTGCAGTGAGTCACCCGCCGGGCGCCCACCTGCCCTCAGCTACGGGGGCACACGACCCTCCACAGTGTTGTCAGGAAAAAACGGGCTGATGTTGTGAGGCACTTAGAAGAGTGTCTGGCCCCAGACAGAAAGGGCTCGGCCACTTTAGCTCTCATTATGAGAGATTGGTGCCGTCGGATATAAAGACAGGGTGGTTCTTCATGATGATTTTCAGAATGCCCGATCAGTACAGTCGTTTTAGGACGGCTGCTTCTCAGGCCAAGTTAGTGTCTGACTTTTACCATTAGTCACAAGGAACATGGCACGTGGCCTCTGTGGTTCAGAACCCACCACCCCACCTGCGAAAAACAAACCCAACGTGCACCCGTACTAAGAAGAGGAAAATACACAGCACGTGTATGTCCCTCCCCCAAGTCTGTCAGTAGAGCAGTAATTAAATAAATGATGTTTGGACCATGGAACATCATACGACTGTAGAAAAAAAGTAAGTTGCCTCACAGAAGCAAACTCAAGTTCTTTCTGGAGGAATGCATCCTCAGAATGGGTCTCAAAAACCCACTGATAGAGCCGCAGTGAATATGAGCTTCCATGTAAGGGTCGTAAGACGTCCAGAGTCATCAGATGCAAAAAAAAAAAGTACACCCAATATGTTTATAGAAATACAAGAGGGGGGCCGCTGAGTGCTCAGTTGGTTAAGCGTCCGACTCTTGGTTTCGGCTCAGGTCATGAGTTCGAGTCCTGCATCAGGCTCTGTGCTGACAGTGCAGAGGCCTGCTTAGAATTCTCTCTCTCCCTCTCTCTCTGCCCCTCCCCTGCTTGCTCACTCTCTCTCAAAATAAATGAATTAATTAAATAAATATTTTTTAAAAAGAAATGAAAGAGGGAATTGAAAACATGGGTAAGGAGCAACAGATTATAAAAAATAAACAGGCAGATTGGTAAAAGGACAGGACAGCACCTGCAGTAACTGAAAAATAATCACTGCATCGAAAACCATAATGAAATCATTAAACTGCTGACAGAGATAATGAACGAACTTGATACACAACCTGTGGAGACTGCAGCACACAGAGACGAAGACACCAAAGGTTTGCCTAATTCCAGAAAGAGAGAGAGAGCAAAGAGACAGGGAAAATCCAGGATAAAGATGTAGTGGCTGAGACTTCCCCAGAAATTTTCAAAGACTCATAGCCCCAGATTCAGTGATTTAAGGTGGCAATTGCTTCATTAAGCCACAGCCAAACAGAAACTACCAGTGAGTATTCAGGAACAGAGGACTTCCAGACATATTTGAAAAGTCCTTTCCAAATGCCAATAAGAACCTTGGTTTTTTAGGAATGTTCTCAGAGAGAACTTCTGGACTTACCTTGTTGGTCCATGTTATCTCTTTTAAGGCAGAGGTGATGTAACAGATTCCTTGTAGTCAATGCGAAAGAACGGGCTGATGAAGTAAAACACAAAAGGATGTTGAGAGAAAAGAGCAATGTTCTTGTTTTAAAAAAAAAATTTTAATGTTTATTCTTTTTTTTTTTTTTAATTTTTTTTTCAACTTTTTTTTTTTTTTTATTTTTGGGACAGAGAGAGACAGAGCATGAACGGGGGAGGGGCAGAGAGAGAGGGAGACACAGAATCGGAAACAGGCTCCAGGCTCCGAGCCATCAGCCCAGAGCCCGACGCGGGGCTCGAACTCACGGACCGCGAGATCGTGACCTGGCTGAAGTCGGACGCTTAACCGACTGCGCCACCCAGGCGCCCCAATGTTTATTTATTCTTGAGAGAGAGAGAGAGAGAGACAGACAGACAGAGCATGAGCGGGGGAGGGGCAGAGAGGGAGACCAGAGAATTTGAATTGTGCTGACAGCTCAGACCCCGACGTGGGGCTTGAACCCACAAACTGTGAGATCATGACCTGAGCCAAAGGTGGATGCTTAACCGACTGAGCCACCCAGGCGCCCTTTGATTTTTTTTTTTAAGTAGACTTCACACCCAGTGCAGAGCCCAACGTGGGGCTTGAACTCACGACCCTGAGATCAAGACCTGAGTTGAGATCAAGAGTTAGTCACTTAACCCACTGAGCCACCTTGACTCCCCTATTTTTTTTTTTAATATAGCTATTGTAGATTGCATTCTTTGGCAAGGAGACCTTCAGATGGAGACCGTGTGCAGGTGGGTTATGGGATGTCACCCTCAGAGATGACACCTTTCAGCTCCTCACTGTCCCCTCAGAGGTCTTCCCCTGAGCACTGCCAGCAGGTGGCACCCCCAGAACTGGGGCAGTGAGGGACTCAGCGCTGGAGGCAGATCTGGACACCACAACACATTCACCATGATGGCCAAGGAGGAGAAGGCTTGCCGTAGTCACACATCTCCCCTCGGCTTGAGGAACGTACATTCCAGAAAGGTTAAAAGTTCGAGAAAAAATTAACCACAGGAGATGGGTAGCCAGCAGAGCATTCATTCATTTGACAAATATTTAAACTAGACCTCCGGTCGTTGAACTTTGCGCAACAGACCGCAGAAGCAGTGAATGGTGATGGATGGTCCTGACCCGTGTGCTGAAGCCAGGGGCCGCCTGCTGGTGAGGGCCGGTCATAAGCACCTCTTCCCAACTCCCAGTGATGTCCAGTTGGTAGCAGGAAATGGACCACAGTGGAAGAGAACCAACTGGTAAACCTGTGCCAGCAGGATAATGCGCCTCACTTCTGAGCTGATCATTTGACAGAATGTAAAGGTTTAAAACTGTCCGCTCCGCCGCTTGGGGTACCTGGGTGGCTCCGCTGGTTCAACGTCCAGCTTCAGTTCAGGATGTGAGCTCATGGTTTGTGAGTTCAAGCCCACATCGGTGCAGAGCCCGCTTCTGATCCTCTGTCCCCCTCTCTCTCTGCTCCTCCCCCGCTCACGCTCGCTCGCTCTCTCAAAAATAAATAAAACGTTACCAAAAAATAAATAAAATTGTCCACTCTGCCTCTGGTTGCACACACCATGTACGTATAAAAGGTAGGTTATCAACCAGAGCCTTAGACTCACGCTGTCCAGTGGAAATATGTGAGCCACATACATAATTTAAAATTTTCTACTAACCATATTTTTTAAAAAGTAAAAAGAGTGAAATTGTCATTATATATTTTATTTAACTCGATATATCCAGATTATCATCGCAACATGTAATCAATACAAAAATATTTCGTATTACCATGTATCTTATAGTACATTTTCAAGATCTATATGCTTACAGCACATCTTAAATCAGATGCTTAATTTAGGAGTTGGGAAGAGGGTGGAGTAGAAGTACCCTAGGCTCACCTTGAGAAGAAAAGCGAGTAAAAACAAGATAAAAAGGGGCCAGCCAAGATGCGCAAGGCTGGACACTCCCCTTGCAGACTTTTGGCTTCTGCAATCTTGCTTACCTCCTGTGTCCACCGACTGCCTGGGTAGCACCACTGATAAGGGCCCCCTGCCCTTTTTCTTTGTCTCTCAACACCCTACCATCCCAGCCATAAAAGGAGGCCGACGCCAAGGTTCGGGGCTCAGCCTTTGGTGCGCAATAAACAATCTTTTCTGATTCCCTGAGTGCGTGTGGCTTGTCTCTTCCTGGGCGCCGTTGCTATAACAGCCTTGCCCCAGGAACACTACTAGGTAACTATCAAATCATCCTAAATATCCCAGATCTCAACCTGAAGACCAACAAAACAAACCCCACAACTAAAGGGAGAGAAGAGCCCACAGTGGAGGAGGTAAGAAGCACAAAGACGTGGTTTGGGGAGAAACATCATAGGAGGTGCTGAGGGGAGGGAGCCGTGGTGGAGAAGGGGGAGAGACAGAGGAACACACGGGAGAGTGTACGGGGAAAACAGATCCCCAGAGCAACTGGCTTGGAAAGTGAGAGGGGCTGAATTTCATGAGTTCTTGCCCCCAGTGGGGCTTAAAGCCTGGAGTTCTAAAGTCAACAGGCTTGACGGGAATGGAGCCCGGCATGCACTGTGCTGCTCCTGGAGAGAAGGCAGAATAAAGGGCCCACAGACATAACGAATGGAAACAGACCCCTGAAGAATGCCTGGGGTCCACAGCAGCAAGGTTACTTGCTCATCTCAGAGCACGTCCCACAGAGGCAGCTTCACAGAGAGACCCCCTCCAGGAACAAAGGAACTGACCAGCACCATTTCCTTCCCCCACCCCTTAGCATAAGCACAGGCCACCGGCAGGAGCCAGTGCAGCCACACCAGCTACCTAACTTGCATATACCAAGCCCCTCCCCACCCACCCTCTCGTGGAACTGACCTTCCCAGTCACACCTGCCTCAGTCCCAGGCCCCCTCCCCCAGAAGACTGGCCCAAACCCCTGCCCACACCGTGTCTCCCAACCCAGGACTTTTGCAGGGATTCTGTTCCAGAGGCAGTGGTGACAGGTCTCATTTTACAAGCAGACCAGCAGTCTCTAGTTAAAATGCATCACACTCGGGCCAGGGACTAAACACTGCCCAGAGCAGGCAATGAGAGCCTCTGCAGACAACTGGCCTGAAGGATAAAACGGCCAGGACACAAGGGCAGAGCACATGCAGCACAACTGGAGGGCACTACAGGACCTCTTCTTCATAAGGTCATTACCCTCAAGTGTAAAAGACGAGGGTGACTTTCTTAACACAGAAATAGAGAGAGGCAGACAAAATGAGGAAACAGAGAAAATTATGAAATGAAAGAACAGGACAAAATCATAGCAAGAGACCCAAGCAAAACAGACATAAGTAACAAGCCTGAGAGAGAATTTAGTGTGATGATCATAGGGGTACCTGGGTGGCTCAGTAGGTTAAGCGTCTAACTTTGGCTCAGGTCATGATCTCGCAGTTCATGAGTCTGAGCTCCACATTGTGCTCTGTGCTGACAGCTCGGAGCCTGGGGCCTGCTTCAGATTCTGTGTCTCTGTCTCTCCCTGTCCCTACCCTGCTTGTACTCTGTCTCTCCCTGCCTCAAAAATAAATAAACATTAAAAAACAAAAATAACTAAAGTAACGATCATAAAGATACTTGCTGGGCTGAGAAAAGAGTGGAAAACACGTGAGAACACAAAGGTAAGGAATAACAGCAGACATAAAGGGCTCAGTAAAAATAATGAGGAACACGTTTGATGGAATGAACAGCAGGCTGGAAGAAGCAGAGAAATGAATTCATGACTGAGAAGAAAGAGTAATGGAAAGTTATCAAGCTGAACAAAAGAGAGAAAAAAGAATTATGCAAAATGAGAATAGAGTTAGGGAACTCAGTGACTCCATCAAACATGATAACATTCATATTACAGGAGTCCCAGAAGAAGAGAAAAGAAGGCAGAAAATTTAATTGAAGAAATAATGGCTGAAATTTTCCCTAATATGGGGAACGAAACAGAAATCCAGATCCAGGAGGGACAGAGAATGCACCCCTCCACCAAATCAACAAAGGCAGATCCACATAAAGACATATTGTAATTAAAATGGAAAAAGTAATGATACAGAAAAAAAAATTTGTAAAGCAACGAAAGAAGACAGTTACACACATGGGAAACCCCATAAGGCTAATAGGGGATTTTTCAGCAGAAACTTGGCAGGCCACAGGGAGTGGCAGGATATGTTCAACGTGCTGAATGGGAAAAACCTGCATCCAAGAGTGCTCTCTCCAGAAAGACTGTTACTCAGAATAGAAGGAGAGATAGTTTCCCAGATGCTAAATTTACATCAAAATACTTGAACTGTATTAGATTTCAAAAAATTCACGGTTGCAAAAGATTCACATACCCAAGTTGTTGCATACATACTTAAAATTTTCAAATAACTAAACCAAATACACTTATTTTCTTTTCATATTTGTATTCACATTGACAAAACCATTCATCTTTTCTAAAAATTGATTTGACTTTGAAGCAAAAGCATATCGAGTGGCCACAATGCTTTGTAGTTCAGTCTGGGAGGGTATAGGGCCAACACCAAACAAGGAATTGTATTCTTCCCAATCATGGACCCTATAAGATTTGGATATGTCTTTCATGTTTGACTGAATCTACACAGGGTTATACAATATGCTACAGTTTTTAGGATTATATAAGAAAACTAGCAAATTGGTATTTCTTAGGTTGGCTAATCCGAGAGAAACCACATTGCCACATAAGCTAAAATATGGCAGACTTGTGGGGCACCTGGGTGGCTCAGTCAGTTGAGCATCTGACTTCAGCTCAATGATCTCACGGTATTTGAGTTCAAGCCCAACATCAGGCTCTGCACTGTCCGAGTGGAGCCTGCTTGGGATGTTCTCTCTCTATCTTTCCCTCTCTATCTCTCAAAATAAATAAATAAACTTCAAAAAAGTAAGCTTTTCTTTTGCTTGATGTTTCAAGGTTTGCTTGCCCATATGCAGTGTGATCTGAGTGAGAACGCACAAATCATGCTGCCTGGTTCTGTCTTTGATTATTGACAGCTCAGCAAACATCCTTTCGTTTCAAAAAAATCTTGAACTATTCATGGGAATAAAAGGCACAATATAGGAAACAGTCAGTGATATTGTCATAGCGTAGTATGGCAGCCACACATGTGAGTACAGCATAAAATATAAACTTGTCCAATCCCTATGCTGTACACCTGAAAGTAATGCAACATTGTGTGTCACCTACACTCAAATAAAAAAATAGATTAAAAAAATAAAATCTTGAATTGGAATTAACAACAATGTAAATCTTTGTAAAATTCCTTTACAAGTCAACCAATGAGCATTGGTAAACAACACAAGACCATCAAATTCAGTTTCTTCTACTTCCTTCAACAGTCCCATCGAGTGGTGCTGAATCACAGCATTTGCATGTGTAGATTGAACAATTTTAATAACTGTATCCTTGACACTTCCCATGAGTCTGATTCAGAAAACTAAGCAAAAATATTTTCACTATGTATCACATGGTAAAACAAAGCAATGAGGGAAACATCAGTCCCTTGTTTTAAAATCCCAATATATCTGCATTTTTTTTTATGTCATAGCTACAGCTGTTAGAAGAAACTAATATTTTTCCCTATTTATCTGAAATTCTTTGATAGTCAGAAAAGGTTCAAATATATCTATGTCAGAGTTTGACATTTTTGTCTACGAGTTAACGATACTTCTTCACAGATTTGGAAGTCCTTCAAGATGAAATGTATCCAGAATACTAACTGCACATGATTCATCTAAAACTTAAAAAAAAAGTACTTGCAATCTTTCAGATTTTGAGTCAACTGATTATTGAAATTCTTTTTTTTAATTAATGCTTATTTTTTTTGTTTTTGAGAAAGAGAGAGAGAGAGAAAACAAGCAGGGCAGGTGCAGACAGAGAGAGGGACAGAGGTTCCGAAGCAGGCTCTGCACTGAGGCAGATAGGCCAACACAGAGCTCAAATCATGAATCGCGAGATCATGACCTGAGCAGAAGCCAGACGCTTAACCAACTGAGCCACCCAGGCACCCCTTGAAATTCTTTAAAAAGGTTTGTGTTTTATGAACGATTGTTTGGTGACTCCACCAAAAATATTTTACTTTTTATAAAATATGATTTTTACTCTTCTAATAATTTATAACGATGTTTCCATAACTGTAATGATTTCTTTTACCATGTCACCATCTAAAAATTATTTTCTTGGGGCACCTGGCTGGCTCAGTCAGAAGGGCATGAGACTCTTGAATTTGGTCAGGGTCATGAGTTCAAGCCCCACATTGGGTGTACAGATTACCTCAATAAATAAAGTTTAAAAATGCTTTTCTTTTCTGTGCAAGAATCTAAGCCATTTAATATCCAGCTACATTGCAAACTCAGATCCTGTTAAACATAATTTTTAAATATTTCATTGGATATTTATTTCTGATTTCAGGGAACTAATTTATTCTTTTCAAACCTTTTGTGACTATTAAGTGGAAACATCAAATTCACTACATATGTGCAGAAAAGGTCCCTACTATTGTCTACTTTATTAGAGAAAATTGTACACCAAGCAAAGAGCTTTTTCATTTTGTTCTGGCACAACAGACTACAATTGTCATTCACTGTGAAATTGGAGGCATCTCTTCTTCCAGTCTTTTTTTTTTTTTTAATTTTTAATGTTTTTATTTATTTTTGAGACAGGGAGAGACAGAGCATGAGCAGGGGAAGGGCAGAAAGAGAGGGAGACACAGAATCCGAAGCAGGTTCCAGGCTCTGAGCTGTCGACACAAAGCCCGACACGGGGCTCAAACTCACAGACTTCGAGATCATGACCTGAACCGAAGTCAGACGCTCAACCGACTGAGCCACCCAGGCGCGCCCCTCCCCCCTTTTTGTTTTTCTGCTCTGGTTGTGGGACTGACTTCTGCACTTCAGTTTGATTCTGCATCATTAGGATGCCCTAGTTTTAAACTTAAAGTTTTGCCCATACTTAAATGTAAGATTAGAACAATAATATGATTATAATTAAACAGTGAGTATATCCATCTAATTACCAAGTACAGCTTGCATAGGTATCACTATCCCTTGTGCCATCTGCATAAGCATTCAGATAATCACGTTACGATGTTACATTGGTGCATAGGAAACAACACTTAGATCATTTCGTTGACACCCGCTGGATTGGAGACGTGTGCATGTGTAATCCTAGAAAAGACACCTGCCCACAAGGCATACTACCACATCAAGTAACATTCGTCACGACTCATCACTTACAGTGAAATGTGGTCCTATCAAACAGTAGGGTTCTATTTAATAGAAGAAACTGTTTTACCTTGGTTCAATTTGAAATTTTCAACGTATTGGGGCATCTGGGTGGCTCAGTCAGTTAAGCATTTGACTACCGATTTCAGATCAGGTCATAATCTCGTGGTTCGTGAGATTGAGCCCCGAAATGGGCTCTGTGCTGACAGTGTGGGGCCTGCTTGGGATTCTGTCTCACCCTCTCTCTCTGCCCCTCTCCTGCTCACACACTCTCTCTCAAAATAAATAAATCAACTTAAAAAAAAAAACAAAACACAGCACAGGGACGCCTGGGTGGCTCAGTCGGTTAAGCATCTGACTCTTGATTTTGGCTCAGGTGATGATCTCACAGTTTGTGAGTTGGAGCCCCATGTCGGCCTCTCTGTTGTCAGCAAGGAGTCAGCTTGAGATTCTCTCTCTCCCTCTCTCTGCCCCTCCCCAGGTGTGCTCTCTCTCTCAAAGCGAATAAATAAACTTTAAAATTTTCAATGTAAATTAATTGAAAATTCAGTTCCTCAGCATGCTAGCCACATGTCAAGTGCTCAGGAGTCCACGCATCCAGTGGCCACTAAATCTGACACCACGGCCTTATGCCACGCTTGCCGGTTGCTTTCCAGCCCCCATTTTCTCCTGTTTGTTATGCATTCAATTCTTTATGCCTCCGGTGGACACTAGCTTGGACCCATCTCGCGTCCCTCTCTGCTCGCAACTGAGACTATCAAACTTGGCCCCTCCTCCAGCAGCAGCTACTTGGCTAGCGCGTCTCCAGTCCAGCCTGGCCCCTGCCGGGTCTTGATGGGAACAGAATGGGGCAAACGTTAGTAAGAAGAAAACAGAGGTGAAGATACAAAAGGAGGCTGGAAAAAGCAAGTACCAACTCTAAAAGAGTTTTATTCCTTGTCTTGAACAAATGACTTAGAAAGAAACATGCAGAAGATATTTCGTCGACAAAATTATTTTTAAAAGATCACGCAAACTAATAGAACTGAAAATAAGCCATCATTCTCATGTTTAAAAAACGAAAGAAAGGAAATTCTGCAGACAATTCCGAGTAAATCACCATCTGAAGCAAGAGTCTATGATGAATTAGCAGAGGGCAGTACGCACGCTTTCAGAAAAGGAAGAAGAGGTCAGCAATCCTAACGAACCGTCTAGGCCTGACCCACCCACTTCCTGTTATGCTAACTTTTGTAACGCTGTCAGCTTGGTGATGCCGCCCAAGTCTGAATCTCATCGATGCACCTGGCGATGCCTCACGACGTCTTTGTGGCCAAATGGACAGAAACTGGCTGCGTGTTGGCCTAAGAGGCAGATTCTTTTTGTAAGTAAAGTCTCCTCTGCCTCCAACATGGGGCTCACACAACCTGAGATCGAGAATCACATGCTCCATCGCCTGAGCTGGCCGGGAGCCCCGACGGGCACTGATTTTTAACTGATGTGCAATCCAACCTAATGTTTGACGAAGAGATTCTTTTCTCCCTGCAGCTTTTAATGACGTCTCTAGAGACGTCTTAGCTACTAGCAGCCTACCGTTGACCGGGAGCCATGACATAAATGGTCGATTAATTCCTATTTCTTGTGTGTGTTATGTACTGGACTCTTACAGTAAAAGTCGGCTAGAGAAAGAAAATGTGACTCAGAACGTCGTTAAGAGGGAATATGTTTACAGCACTTACTGTACTGCAGTGAGAAAAACCCACGTAGAGGTGGACTCATACAGTTCACACCCGTGTTGTTGGAGGGTCTGCTGTATCTGCCTTGCCAGTGTCCCCACATCGGCCCCCTGTTAACACCAGTGCCTGAGGGGTCTACCCCTTGCCACTCCCGCTCATCGGTAAAGACAGTTAGAAGCTGAGAGCTCGCTAACTTGGGTCTCCTGTCCATACAGGGGATACTTAGTATTGCCAGGATTCTGCCCGGCACAGATTACATCTTTCATTCCCCTGGTCTCTGCACTGCAAGGTAAATCTGATCCAAGTGAGGACCTCCTACCCCCAGAGCCTGGGACACAGCAGACACTTAAGAAATACCTGTTAGGTGAATGCACGAAAATTTTGGTTCAATCAAAGAACTTCCTAACCACAGAAGTTTTCAAAACTGGAAAGGACTTCCCCCTAAGGCACCACGTTTCCTGTGAGTGAGGATATCTGCTTACCAGGGGCATTGGGCAGTGCACTCAACCGCTAATGGGAAGCAGGGAGGGAACCGGAGAGACTTTACATTTGCAGGAAGTGTGACTACTCCAGCTTCGGGTAAGCGGCCTGAGGCAATCTCTGAACGTGGGTCACGATTTACTTGACCCAGCAAAGCCTACAAAATCATGCAAACCAAGAGGTTCAGATCTTGGTGTTCACTTTAAGAACACACGTGAAACTGTCCAGACCATCGGGGTGTGCGCACCCAAAAACCCAGCTAGATTCCGAAGGATGTGACTTTACGGAAGCAGCACGTGCATTCCGGTGCCACGATGGTGGAGTTGGGGGTGCGCCCAGGCCACACAGTGGGGCTGGCCACAGCGTCAGGGGCCCAAAAAGAGTGTGCCAGTTTACTGCACGTGTTTACAAACGCAGAGAGTGATGCTGGCCTTGAGGGTTGGGACGTAGGCTCTCTGGTCACTGAGTACATCAGGGTGAACAAAGCCCCCAGGTGCAGGGCAGAACTTACGGGGCTCACGATCAGATTAACCCACCCATGAGCTCTCCCTGCCCCATGGAGATGATCCTGATGGGAGAAGAGCAGACTGTTCCTAAACCAGAAGAGGAAGTTGCACAGAAGAAAAGATATCCCACAGGAAACTGAAGAAACAAAGAGTTATGACCCAGGAGTCAATCCTGCATAAAATAAATGCACATAAAAGTAAAAAAATAAAGTGACTATTAATAACGTTAAAAGATAAAGATATAAACGTGGTTGGATTTTTCATAAGCACAACTGATTTCTCTCTCCACTCTCCAGTTCTCTTCCTACATGGGTATTTGTCCCTCTCGCGCCCCATCTTTATGTAATCTGGATGTGGCTAGCTGGAGCACCCCACCTCGGCCCTGTCCCTTGAGATCTGGGTCATCCTGAGCTTACGTTGCACGGCCTGGGGATGTCCACGATGTCTATGAATTTCTGGAAAGGTGTGTGGCCTCCTGATCTCCATACCTCAACTATCTCCTGCATCTCAACATGCTATCTCTGTTCAACCAGCACCCACAAAACGTGAAATCCAGCCTTTTCATCATCTTCCGCCAACCTGAGCACATAGACCTCACAGAATTGCGGGGTCCATCCAATCACATACCGCCCACAGTGACGGGGACACCTCCCTGCCGACCTGTGTGGACTCCACTCCTTTCCTCTGTAGAGCACTGACCCCGACTACGCCCAGGCTCCTGTGCCCACCACACACCCAAACACTGACCTGGCTAAGGGTCTTTGTTCCAAACAAAAGTAATGGCTTTCCCACGCAGGGCTGTGGCGCAAAGCTCCCTATGATTTTAATTGCCTCTTTTTACTCCTACAAGGTATTTTGAGCTCGTACTATATGACACGCCTTAACTGCATTTCGTTTTTATCCTTTAGCCTGAATTGACACTAACGAACCTAATGCTGGAAAGAATCCATATGTGGTAACTGATTTCTTCGTTTAGAATAGCCAGAAAATAAGACACTAAAAGAAAGGTATGACCACTTCGCTTTCTGGGTAAATGAGAATTGACTTACTATTTTTATAGATGGTAACAACTCCTCCCCGGTGAGCTGTCTAAAACACAACAACAACAACAAAAGTTTATCATCTTTTCTGATAATACACACATACACACTCATGAAATCAGAAAATACAGACAATTTGGATAATGTAGGACAGCGAATACTTTTTTTAAAATTTTTTTAATGTTTATTTATTTTTGACAGAGAGAGAGAGACAGAGCATGAGCGGGGCAGGGGCAGAGAGAGAGGGAGACACAGAATCTGAAACAGGCTCCGGGCTCTGAGTTGTCAGCACAGAGCCCGACGCGGGGCTCAAACTCATGGACCGCTAGATCATGACCTGAGCCAAAGTTGGACGCCCAACCGACTAAGCCACCCAGGCGCCCCGACAGCGAATACTTTTTGAGTACTTGTTATGTGCTGGGCGCTGTTCTAAGTGCTTCACCTGTTGTTATGAAGTGCCCCTGCCTCCACTAGCTGTTGTGGGAACTGAGAGGTACAGAGAGGTCACATTTCTTTCCCAAGATCACACAACCAGAAAATAATGATAACACATAATGACCTTATCTAGAGACCAACTTCATTTGGGTGAGTATTTACTCTGATAAAGTCTTACACGGTATTTAAATGACACCGAGGCGAACACATTATCCATTCATTTTTTGCTCACTTGGGGGATATTTTACCTCGGTATACATTTTAAGAAGCATTGTCACTGAGTTCAGGAATGTGCCTCAGGGGCGCCTGGGTGGATCAGTCGGTTAAGCGTCCGACTCTTGATTTTGGCTCAGGTCACGATCTCAGGGTTCATGGGTTCGAGCCCCCATTCGGGCTCTGTGCTGACAGCGCGGAGCCTACTTGAGATTCTCCCTCTCTCAACCTCTCTCAAAATAAATAAATAAACTTAAAAAAAAAAGAAAAAATACGCCTTAGGTTATTTTAATACATTTGAGAGTCTAAGAGATCATTTTTAAAGTGTATTCCTTCTTTGCGTTACTGTTCTGGATTGAACATCAATAACAAAATTTATGACTAGGTGTCGTCCCATTAGAGCAAAAACAGACTTGTACATGTTGTCTTTTCAAATCAAACTACTATCCATCGATTTTCCAAAAATAAACATATAAATGTATTTCCCCACGGGCGCCTGGGCTTCTTCATATGGTTTGTCACATTTGAAACTACATTAAACAGTGAGCTTTCATTTCACAGGGCTGTTGGCACCTTCTAGTGGTAAGAAAGCAAACCCTGCCCGTGATGGTTCAGGTTTGTTGGTTTTTTTGTTTGTTTCTTTTGTTTTTTTTTTTTAAGTAAAAAGACAAACATAATCTACAGCTTCCTGGTATTTTTACTTTTCTTTCCTTTTGTTAACAAAGCCACAAAGGCCATGAAATTCCAAAAAAGAGATTAAAATATTCTGAAGTCAATTCAGAGCACCATTCCATCGTAAATGTGAAACTACGTAATGTAGTTGGTTATAAAAGGTCAAGATAGTTCAGGGAATTTTAGGTGTTTTTGGGTTTTTTTGAATGGTGACTTTTCTCAACGTCTCTGATTGCTAACCAGTACTGGATCTGTCATTGCGTTTGTTTGTGGTTAATGGTTTCGCAGCCTCTAGCTCAGCATTAAACGGACGGGCGTTTGGACAGACGGGCTGTTGGGAGAGAGAGTATTGGGTAAAGCAGAAGAGAAGATGTGCCAGTGCTCACTTAGTACCAAAAGGAAGGAGACATGGCCCCACCGAGTCAGGCGAGCGCTGAAGAAGGGACCACCCTCCTATTTCTTCCAAAACCATCTCCTATACCTGCATTATGCTGAGACACTTTCATTTCTTGTTGAAGTTTTTTTTTTTCTTTTTTTTTTTAATTCATTTCAGTCATCTCCACACCCCAGGTGGAGCTCGAACTCACACCCCCGAGGTCAAGAGTGGCCTGCTCCACCGACCGAGCCAGCCAGGCCACCCAGTAAGACACTTTAGAACGCCATTTTGAAGGTTTTCTTTTTGACATTGTTCCAAACTCTGGACATAGTTTCCCTCGTGTGGGAAGTCTTGGTACGTTTTTTTTGGTTGCTGAGGGCAGTAAACATTTGGCGAGAGGGCTTCATTGTTCTGAGAGGTGGATCTAAGTCTATGGTCGGGGCCACGAGCACTAGCTACGTCCTTTCCATGCCCAGGGGCTCTCTCTCACTGCTCCTGACATCACGCTCGTCTGTGAAGAACGAGGGACGAGGGACGGTGCAGGGAGGCGGTGGGAGGCACCGTGGGACACGTGGGAGGTTCCCCAAAGGCAGCTTGAAACACACTTTTGGCCGCAGAGAACACGGGAGCCGTGCTTACGGGAGGAGACTTGTCTTCTGGAAGGCCCAGCACTGCTGTTGCCGTGCCCAGACTGTCATCGCTGGTATCGTGTCCCAGGATGCAGCTCTTCCCCCATTCACTCTAGTCCAGGGACAGGGGTGCTGCCATGAATGAGAGAAGTCCTGCCCTCGGGGAGCTGACCTCGTAGTCGGGGGGCCGAGGCAGACACACAGACGGCGGGCATGCTCAGGAGGAAGAGGAGAGGCAGGCGCAGAGGGCAGGGGCCCTTCTGGACGCAGGGCCAGGGAAGCCCCTCTGAGGCCCGGGCACCGGGCAGCGAGTGGCGAGGCCCGGAGGGGGAGCCCAGTGCCCAGGGCGGACGGGGCTGAGTCAGCGAGCCCGAGCCGGGAGGAGGAGGACGAGTGGGAGCGAGAAAGGTCACCGAAAGACGGTAACATTTACAGCTGACGCTTGAGCGGAGCAGGGTGAGAGGCGCCAGCCCCCGGGCGGTCCAAACTCGACAGCTGACGCCCCCAGACTTAACCACTAACAGCCTCCTGTTGACCAGAAGCCTTACCAGTAACAAAAACAGCTGACTAACCACATTTCTGTTGTGCGTCTCGTACGCTCCATTCTGAGGACAGAGTCAGCCAGAGAGAAGAAAATGCTGCTAAGAAAATCACGAGGAAAGCAGCTCTTCCTGCCCATGGGTCCTGTCCCCATGCCGTAATAAAATGACCTTTTTGCACCAAAAAAAAAAAAAAAAGAAAGAAAAGAAAAAAGAAAAAGAAAAGAAAACGACGAGGAGGATGACTACATCCGTGGCACGTACTGTAGTTACTTAACAAAACCCTCAGGTAAGTGGACCCACGCACTTAACGCCTGTGTTGTTCAAGGGCCGACCGTATCTTACGTCACTTATGATGCACCTTTTAAAATGGGATATTCTACGTGGTGAAACAAATATTATGAGACAGCCCCCAAAAAGCACTGATGACGAAACATGTGGGCATCAATAATGAACTAAATGACAAATGTCACACTGTCCCTGGACTATGACTACATTCGTCCTCTGAACGCGTCTGGGATGTAGCCCCTCCAAACCAGGGCATCTTCTGGATAACGTCATTAATGCGCTCAACGAGAGGTCTGAGCGCACGCAAAATGCTGGGCACTTTGCCGGTTGATGGGAAGATAGTGTCTGGAGTTCCCGGTACAGGGACGGGAAAGACAGTCAACAAATAAAGCTGGACTTACACATTGTGGCGACCACCCTGGAGAGACGGGGCGGGGACAGAGGCCGGAGGGAGGCAGACACGCCCCCGGAGGGGCCTGTGAGCATGTCTGGCGCGAGCGCAGACGCGTGGCCGGAGTGTGGCGGGGGAGGGCGGCGCAGCCCTAGAAGGGGCAGGGGCAGGGGCAGGGGCAGGGGCAGGGCTTCCCACTCTGTGCTGGGGGCCGGCTTGTGCCCGGGGGGTGTTCAGCCGCCTCCCCGGCCTCCACCTAGCGGGCACCAGCAACACTCTCCCTGTCACCCCAGCTGGGACAAACGCACGGCGTCTCCAGGCTGTGCCAGATGTCCCCAGGTGACAAGCACTGTGCCAGAGGCCCCGGCAGGGCCCGCACTGTGTCCTGAGTCAGTGGGAAGCCGTCCAAACGGCCGCTGTCA